>NC_141037.1:44372500-44440000 GCF_052040795.2 Danio rerio
GGAGAAGCTGAGCATGGATGCAGAGGAGTGACCAGGTATTTTCATATGAGATTTTCTTCTTTATTTGTGGTGTAAGCGCGTACATTTTATTGCTGATCAGTGTGTATATATGATAAAATAAGCCTATAGAGATCAACAATGTTCTTAAAATCCCAGAATGCATTGTGATGTGATGACACATTTTCATTCTCTATTTTTAATCTTTGCTTATGCATAGAATTTACTAAAGAGAACATAGTCAATTTTCTTCATCTGCATTTTACAAGATTTGTGTGTATTTGCGAGTATCTCCATACATGTTGTTTTCTTGTGCTACCTGAGAACATGTCTTGATCTCTGTCAACCCTGATCGCTTTAAAGCTTTTAACAGGGTTTCAGACACAAACACTGAGCAATTTCCAGACCAATTTTGAATTTTGTCCAAACACAAACCAAAAGCAAGCACTCGAAAGTGTGTTTGTTAAGGGAGTGTATAGTCAGGAACGGGATGTGTGGGAGAGAAGCTACAGCTGAGGGAGGGAGAGAGAGAGAGACTGCAGGAGCGAGAGCGCTTGTTTTCATCATTAAGCACAAGGGTCATTGTCAGGGGTCTTTGATGGCCTCTGGGTCTGCCCTCTGCTATATTTGTTGTTGGTAATGTAGGAGCTGTCATATCTAATTGGAAACTACGGGATGAATGCATTTGGGGCGTTTAATAGAATCAAGTCTCTTAATAAAAGAATTAATACAAATATTCTTTCTGTCCGTTTTCCCTTCCATCCCCACTTGGCAATGTAACCTTTTCCTAGCTGCCGCTAAACTGGCCCTGTCAGGCTGAATGTGGCCCTTTGTTTAAGAGAGTGTTGAGAGAGGTGAAGGAAGGGTTGATGGTGTTTTATGCCAAAACTGGATTGTTTTTATTTTTTCAGCTCTGAATTAAAATGTTAGTTCATACAAAAAGGAAAATGATGGCATTAATTACTCATTCTCATGTTTTTCCAAAATCCTGTGACATTCCTTAGTCTTTACAACACAAATTTATATATTATAGGTGAAATTTGAGAGCTTCTCCACTGACAGCAAGGTTCCAGAATCCCTTGAAGTTTGAAAAAACAAACAAAATAGACAATATGCCTTAAGTGGTTCAATTAGAATAGCATCAAGCTATGAGAATATATTAGTTTGTGCATAAAACAAACATCAGTTTCTTCTCCTCAGTGTCAGTATAGTGGGCATGGTGTTCATCGCACTTGTGATGTATTGCCTTATAATCGCCTGTGATTCATTTTAAACAGAGGACAAGGTGAGACCCCACCCATTGACTTGTGTCCTCTGTAGTGGACATTGTGTTTTATGAATTTTCTTTGAATTGTTTGAGCTACTCTATTAAGTCTTGTTGTACTGTTCAGAGGACATCCTGGGCTTTATAGTGATATGTCATTCAATTGGCTGGCATGCAAGGAACCACTTCTTACACTGCATCCAAAATGGCCGGCATACAAACAAGCACATTTTATGGAAAGGAGAGAGATATGTAAAATTTAGCTTTTTAAATGTTTTTTGCCATTATTATTACATATAAATTTGTTTATTAAAGTGTCAGGAACAATACATTTAGCTTTCAAAGCTGTTAACTTGTATTTCAGAATATCATCCTTTTTTAAATGTCAACTATAGTGGACGCCAGGACCATCTTAATGTAATTAACTGTATGTTGTAGGGGGCAGAACTGAAGCAGAGAGGATTCTTTATAAAATAGTTGAGGGAGACTCTGACTTAGAGTCTGACAATCAGACAATTAGTATTAGAGACAATTAGAGAATGACAATCAGTTTTAAAACGCTTTTATGGTAAATTTCTTTTGGATTAACATCACTTTTTTTGTTTGTTTGTTTTTTTTTTTGAGTTCGGCTCTTTTTCAGACTAAACTATTTCAGGAATTTCAATACAAAAAAAAAATGGCTTTTGTTTAGTTTTTGTTACATTAATATCGGATTAATATCCCTTTACAGGCATATCCTATACAGTTTTGCTGTCTTGCAGTTTTGTGTTTGGTGGTCGTTTCGAACTAAAATGGTCCTGTTGTCCACTAAAGTGAACATGCTGTAAAATTAAAAATAAAAACAAAACGTAAAAACTCTAAATTGTAGATTTTTTTTAACCCAAAGGATGTAGAAAATCAGAGAAAAAAATAACAAGAAAACCTTTTTTTTTCTTTGGGTCTTAGGAGGATATGAGTGCACAATATACTGACACTGAGGAGAAGAAACTGCTAAATAAAGTCATTATTTTAGTTTTACATTTTAGTTGAAACTCTGAAGGTATAACCGGCAGCTAGCTCTCTGCCACTCTCACATGGTTGCCCACAGAAGCTAAGCAGGGCTGCGCCTGGTCAGTACCTGAATGGGAGACTGCATGGGAAAGCTAGGTTGCTGCCGGGAGTGGTGTTAGTAAGACCGGGGCGGTCAGCCTGCAGTCTGTGTGGTTCCTAATGCCCCAATATAGTGAAGGGGACTCTATACTGCACAGTGAGCACCATCTTTCCGATGAGACATTAAACCGAAGTCCAGACTCGTTAAATGTCCTTCAAAAAGAGCGGGGTTTAACTCTGGCCAAATTTGCCCACTGGCCTCTGTCTCTCATGACCTCCTAACCATTACCATATCATAATTGGCTTCATCACTCTGTCTCCTCTCCACCAATCAGCTGGTGTGTGGTGTGCGGACTGGTGCAATATGGCTGCCGTCGCATCATCCAGGTGGATGCTGCACACTGGTGGTGGGTGATCAGATTCCTCCCCGATGTGTAAAGCGGTTTGAGTGTCCAGTAAAAACGCTAAATAAACAAAGAATGATTAATGGAAATTACCAATATTATTGTTATTATCAGTTTATGGTCTGTTTTAGGGCTTTTTCTGCACTTCGAAATACTTTGGAACCTTGGATCAATGGAGGAGCTCTTAGATTTCACCTAAAATATCTTAAACTTTGTTCTGAAGACAAAGGCCTCAGTTGTTTGGAATGACATGAGGCAGAGTAATTAATAGCATACTTTTCTTTTTTGGGTGAACTGACGTATAAAATTGAATGTGTAGAACAGTATGTACAGGAAGTTACAGAAGCTTCGTCTAATTCACAATATTTTTTATATTTATACTTTTTATTTCAATAGCTTCTATTAAATAGTTGTAACAGGAATAAATAAACAGCTGTAAATGAGCTAGTACCTGTTTTCAGAGACCATTTTTCTTTTCTTTCCACTTTTAGTGCTAGGGTTTTGCCTGCCAACTTTACTGCTAATTCCCCCAATCCACTAATCCTTCCTTATTTAAACCAACTTGATGGCAGCGGGCCACCGAAAATAAAAAGCTTGGCAATCCAAATGATGTTCTAGATTCATCAATTGCAATGGCATTGTCCTTCCAGCTGGGAAAGTTCACCTTTGAAGACATTGATGCTCATGGTTTCAGGTTTATTTTTGTAAGTACATGATATTTTAAAATGGCTTCAAAGCATCTGAGTGTATGTTTTTGAATATGTTTAAGAGAATCCCAGCTACAACCCTGTTCCTTTTCAACATCAAAGCAAAAATAATGGTTGCTTTAAAGACATCTGTTTATTTAATGATATTTCATGTCACTAACAACAAATTATAACCAATATCATTTGTTGCCATGTTTACAATATTATATCTGCTAATCCTAGATCATAAAAGTTTAACTTGATATGATATTGATGTGGTTTGTCCATCAACACAAATGCCATTACGTTCTGCCACTATTGAAGAATATCCAAGTCCAATTAGTTGAAAATATGACTAGTGATTCTAGGAGTTTGACGCAGTTGCTGCAGATTTATCAGCTGCACATCCATGATGCGAATCTCCATTTCCACCACATATCAAGTGCTCTATTGGATTGAGATCTGGGGCCTGTTTCAGTAAGGAGGTTCAAACAACTCAGAGTTTAAACTAGAACTCTGAGTTGATTTACAGAGAGATTAAAAACTCAGAGTTTTCGGTTTCAGAACAGCTAATCTGAGTTGGGTCAATCAACTTCGAGGAGACCAACTCAGAGTTAAGTGAGCACACCGTGACTTTAAAAAGGCATTATCAATGGAGCGCAGACATTACGAGTGACTATGGCAATATCTTATAAAAGAGATCACCATTTCTTTCTCCAGCTGAACTTGATGTTCTCATGCAAAGTTATAGCAAATATGAGTGTATATATTTGAAAAGAAGAAACCATCAGTGAAGAAGAGACAGTTAGCGTGGGAAAACAGCTGCTCAAGTTAATGCCTAATTTCACTTTTTAAGTATTTAAATATTTAAGTATAATAAAATGAGTAATGTAATTTGTGACGTATATATTTTTTTTTTCTAAACTTTTTTATACATTTATTAGTTTTAAATGATTTAACAGTGCACTTGTGTGTCTGCCTTTTTTATTGATCAAGTGATAGAGGTTAATATAACATTTCGAAGGTAAGCAGTACTAAAAATAATTTTTTGAAAAATAATAATCCCATTAATCTAATTACACGCATGTCGAAGGTGAATTTAATTATTTATTAAAAAAGGATAAGCCATTCTAGTACAGTTCTTCTGTGTGTGACTAAAATGTAGGCAATAGCTATGTTTCCATCCAAATATATTACATAAATGTATGTGCAAAACTAGAATATTGCATAAAAGATGCGAATAAAATTCCATCCAACGAGTCAAAGAGAAAAAAATTGTCACTTCATGATTAAACTGGCACCAAATATCAACAGTAAAAACAGAATTTACTGTGGTAGAAGAAGCTGCGTCAATTAATTCTTTATTTAGCCTAATTAATGTACTTGCGCCTCGATGTCAGAAGACAATGCTGAAACACAATGAACACATGGGGGCGTCTGAAGCCATGAGACGCGGAGACTCTTGACACGCACCAGACGTTCGGAGGTAATTAATAATATACACTAATACTGAAACAGTTAAGGCACTTTAGAATGACTAAAACAATATTTAAGACGTGTTACAGTGTGCTCAGCCTGCTGGTTTGTCCATTTACACACATTTTCATTATCATATGATCATGATCTTTTTTTTAATGTACATACTGTAATTTGTTCAGTAAAAGTGTTTCCATCGTAGTTTATGCGCACATTTTCTATCGAATAAAAGTTTATCCTACTCAGTTATGCGCTTTTTTTATACATATTTTAAAAAGTTATGTGCATCATGACGTTTCTATCAATCGTTTTTATGCACGTATCCAAAATGAGCATTAAAATAGGTGGGTGGAAACGTAAGGCTAAGGCGAGAAATACCACTTCATCTTTAAAAAAGGGGAGGAGACCGACAGAAACTCTGAGTTTAGAGAATAAAACTCTTAGTTTAGAGAATAAAACCTGCTTCTGACCAGGTTAGGTTCACAGAGTAAGTTACCACAGTAACTGACTCTGAGTTGAAGTTACCTCTCTTTCAGAAACAGGCTTGACTTACCCTGCTTTCTCGAGTTTAACAAACCTGCCATTTTGAAACGGAAAACCCAGAGTTTCTCTTATTTCAGGGTTAATATACTCTGAGTTTTCAGTTAACCTCCTTTCTGAAACAGGCCCCTGGTGACTGTGGGGCCATTTTAGGACAGTGAACTCATTGTCATGTTCAAGAAACCAGTCTGATATAGTTTATGCTTTATGGCATGGCACAATTTCCTGTAGGAAGTAGCCATCAGAAGATGGATACACTGTGGTCATAAAGGGATGGACATGATCAGCAACAATACTCAAGTCGGCTGTGGCACTGACATGATGCTCAATTGGTACTAAATAACCCCACCCCCACCCCCCACCCCTCCCCCACATCATTACACCACTAAAACCAGCCTGAACTGTAGATACAAGGCAGAATGGATCTATGCTTTCATGTTGTTAATGCCAAATTCTGACCTTACAATGTCGCAGCAGAAATGTAGACTCATCAGACCAGGCAACTTTTTATTCAATCTTCTATTGTCCAATTTTGGTGAGCCTGTGCGAATTGTAGCCTCAGTTTCCTGTTCTTGACAGGAGTGGCACCTAATGTGGTCTTCTGCTGCTGTAGCCCATCTGCCTTAACGTTTGACGTGTTACGAGTGGTTATTTGAGTTGCTGTTGCCTTTCTATCATCTCAAACCAGTCTGGCCATTCTCCTCTGGCATCAACAAGGCATTTGCGCCCACAGAACTGCCGCTCACTGGATATTTTCTCTTTTTCGGACCATTTTCTGTAAACTCTAGAGATGGTTGTGTGTGAAAATCCCAGTAGATCAGCTGTTTCTGAAATACTCAGACCAGCCCATCTGGCACCAACAACCATGCCATGTTCAAAATCACTTAAAATCACCTTTCTTCCCCATTCTAATGCTCGGTTTGAACTGCAGCAGATTGTCTTGACCATGTCTACATGCCTAAATGCATTGAGTTGAGTTAAGCTTTAAGTTTTTTTTGGTACGTACAGAGCAATGTGCTTAGTTCACATACTGAGTTTCATACTGATACGTCAATGCATTCTTGAAAACAAAATTAAAATGGCCAAACTTACAAATGTGAGAAAATTGGATATCAATCGATTTGGAATGATACTCTAAATCTAATAAGACCACACAGCAAAAAATGCTTGATTTATCTAATTAAGTTTTTTTTTTTTTTCTTAAAACAAGCAAAATGATCTGCTAATGGGTTAAACAAAATAATTCTGTTTATCATTTTTGACATTATTATTTCGCTTACTCCATTGGCAGATTGTTTTGCTTGTCTTAAGAAAAAATCCACTTCATTTTGGCATGTAATTTCTTAAAACAACACAATATTTTTTGTTTGTTTATAAAACGGTTCTTGATTTAAGAATTTTTAGATTTTTGACAACAAAAAAATATATAAGTGAAAGCATTTTTTGCAGTGCAGTTTTGAATTTTGTCCAAAACTTTAGGAAGTTATGAGCAAAATAAAATTTTATATCTCCTGACCTCAGGAGATCACTCTTCACTCTAAAAAATTGTTTGCGTGTTACTTAAGAACGGATTGACTAATCGACTAGAACTCCTTAACTTTTTACCGAGAAAATCAGTTTTAAATTTTACAAAAAATTATTTCCAATCCTATGTAATTTTGAGTAGGGCTGATCGACATTGGAAACATCTGCTATTTTGTTTGTTTATTATTTTGCGATAAACATTGCGATATATATGATTTTAATAGCTCTTTTTGGCAGTTTTCTGGTTAGTCTAACAGTAAATAGGTACAAAAATAGAATAATCACCATGCAAAAAAGCAAGAAAAACTTTTTTGTTGCCTAAATCATATTAATTCTGTATAAATAATTATATAAATTTGAATAATTTGTTACACCTCAAAAAATTTTTTTCTGTGCACTCAAAATGTTCAAAACTCTGTCCCAGCTCTTAAAAACACATGCAATCTCTACAAATCACATGTGTTTTGGTGGCTCCTGGTCAACCATATTTCAGACTCAACCATATCTAGTGGTTAAGTGCACTGACATATTTCCGGCTAAAAGTCCTTTGCCGACCCTTCCTCTCTCTCTGTTCCAATACTTTGCTGTCTGTAACCTCCACTGTCCTATCTAAATAAAAGGTGAAAAGCCCCTAAAAATAATAATAAATATATCATGTGGTTACTGCAGATGCGCACATTGCGATATCAATGCTGAAATGATATATTGTGCGTCCTAATTCTAAGCATAAAAAAGTATCCAAATTATCAGCACTGCTTATTTGCCATGTGTTGATGATACGTTTCTACTGTTGTTGTAAATTTTCTGATTTTCCATAAGCAAACAGTTGAGCAACTGCAACATGACCATGTACTCCGCCATTGTTGTGTTGATTTGCACTTGCCTTTAATCCAGTGTTTCTCAACCACGTTCCTGGAGGACCACGAGCTCTGCCCGTTTCCCATGTCTCCTTAACCAAACACACCAGATTCAGATCATCAGCTTGTTAGCAGAGACTGAAAGACCTGTAATGGGTGTGACAGACAAAGGAGACATCCACAACATGCAGTGTTGGTGGCCCTTCAGGAATGTGGTTGAGAAACACTGCTTTAATTGACACCTCTCTATTCCATCATCGGTATTTACATGGGATATGACCACTGTGACGTTTTTAAAAACCCATTTCCAGATTTGTGATTTTTTCATGTTTTTTATTTTTTTATAAATTTGCAACAATTTCACAACATCTTTTTTTACATTGTCTTTATGGGGTATTGTGTGTAGAATTTAAGGAAATAAATGAATTTAATCCATTTTGGAATAAGGCTGTAACAAAAAAAGTGGAAAAAGTGAAGCGCTATAAATACTTTCCAGATGCACTGTATGCATTTTCAGCCCCTAAACCAAGTTGTCATGCAAGCAAACAGGCAAAACTCATACAAAACCTTCCCATTTTTAGCTGTAAAGGATGTGACAGCATTTTCTATCACATTCGCCTTTTTCCTTGTTGTTCTTGGGAAGCGCATTATCAAATAAAAGCGATGCAAGATGACTCTAGACATTTGAACCCTTCTTGAGGAGTTCCATCTGCAGCGCAAACACCAACATTATGTGGACTTGATGTCCATAATAAGACCGAGAGCAAATGATTGAAATCCTATTTGCCATCTTAAATCACCTCACTCGCTCTAGACGCTAAAAAGGCAGGGCAGCAGCACACATAAGAAGTAATCGGAGTGAAATAGCGAAGGCCTGAATATGTCAGCGCGTTGCTTTACAGCCTGTTTACAGCTGCGGAGTTCCCCAAGCTGTCAGGCCTGGCCATTTCATACGCACTCACAGTCATCTAATAGATTCCTCTGAAAAAGAAAAAACACAGCAGACAAACACATCATTAAGAGAAAGTCCCCAAAAAAACAAACCTTTGAGAGAGGAAAACAGGATTCAGACAAAGTTTGGGACGCGTGTCCTTGTGTTTTGATATTCAGAGTGACATTATGAGAGTTTATTCCCCTTGTTACGATCTTGTTCCAGTGGTGGAGAGGAGGGGGCGGCAGCGGATGTGGATTTCGGCGCTGGGGTTGTTGATGCGAGCCATTTTTGGGATGATGGAGCTGAGAGGCTTAGCTAATTTGAAAAAGTGGGGGAGCTTTGAGACCTTTTGTTGGAGCCTGTTTGATCTGAAAAAAAAACATGGCCTACGAGATGTCATGGAAATGAGAGAATTATGTTTTTTTTTTTCACACGTCTTTGTCGACGTTTCTAGATATGTTTTCACCCTCGCTTGATAATAACTTACACTCGTTAAGCCCTGATTGTTAATTGCTAATTACTCTCCTCCTAGCCATGCATCAAAAGGCAGGAGAGAGCCATGCTAAGCGGATCAAAACATAGCCTGTTTCTGGCTCCGGTCTGCTTTCTGCTGTTGTCTCTCCTCACGTTGTTTGGGACTCGCTTTATTTATTTATCTTTTTTCCTTTTTTATTCTCTTGGGTTATGATGGGGGATGACAAGATGAATGCAGATTTTCTCTCATCTTCCTCGGGGCTGCGAATCGTAAGCGTTCGATTTAGACCTGTCATGGATTTATAGAAGCAAACCCCTCGGGCGCTTCAGCCCTGGCACAGAGCTCTTGGCTTTCCCTGTAATTTATTTGAATTAAAGGGACTAAAACTCTAGCTGACACTTCATTTGGCATTTGTCTTGTGAATTAAGATGTGAATATGCCAATGCAATCTCACGGCAATTCGTAGCTTTTTCGATTTAGTGGCTAATTTTGTGTGAATTTGTGCAATTTAATTTGTATGTTAAAGTAAGATTTGCTCCTCCTTAATGACAGTTTATAGTTGGGGTTTGGGGTAACACCTTTTAAAAATCATGCCTTGTTGTATGAAATCAACCGCTTTTCTCTTTTTTTATATTTATTTATTGAGTTTATTTATTTATTACACACACACACATTTATATATATATATATATATATATATATATATATATATATATATATATATATATATATATATATATGTATATATGTATATATATGTGTATATATATGTATATATATATGTGTATATAAATGTTTGGAAGCATGTCTTTTTGAGACCAGTTACTTTTAGGCATGTTGTTTTGCAAAAGCATCTCTTAAAGTGATAGTTCACCCAAAAATGAAAACGTACCCACTATTTTCTCACCCTCAAGTGCTTCCAAACCTACAATGTGACCCCACAAATGATGTTTTACCAACTGAGGAAGTCAATGGTCTCATGTTTCCAGCATTTATTATTATTATTATTATTAATTTTTATTATTATTATTGTTATTATTATTATTATTATTATTCTTTAAAGGTTAAGTAAATTTCAGAATTTTCAGATTTAGGTGATCTTTCCCTTTAATTCAATTTCCAACCCAAAGAGCCACCCCCTTTCCATGCTCCTTGTGTTCATCCTCTTATCCGTGTGAGACTTGCGGCAGTACCTGGTCAACTGTCAGGCTGGATTGAGTGTTGACCGCTGTCAGAATAGGAGATGCGCTCTGATGCCCTGTCTGGCTGATTGACCTGTCAGAAGGACTGATATATGCAAGGCAGAGCTGCACGGACAGGTGCGCGCTGCAGCTCAGAAGGCGGAAATTATCTTTTAGGGCTTTTGTAAAGCTATTTTTCTGGAAAACAAATCTCTATATATTAAAGAAGAGTTTAAAACACAAAAGCCTCAAAGTTCCATCTGATTTTTTTTTTTCTAAAATTGGCATTTTCCTCAGCCTCCTGTGTGTAGGTTCATAGGTTCAGTCATTTTATTTTTATGGCTACAAATAGGTTCTTTTCATTGCCTTCTAAGTTAAATTACTCAACATAAGCATAGCAAGCTGATATACGGTAGAAGTCAGAATTATTATATATAGAACTCCAGACATTTGTTTATTGTTGCTGTTTAATTAGATCAAACCTTGTTCCCATATTTATGTGTTCATTTATTTGTTGATTCTTAAATGTAAATCAAGCCTCTAAAATAGTAAAATCTGGATATTCCCTTACCTTTATTTAGTTTTTTTTTAGGTGTTTGACTGCATTTTTAAGTGGAAAAATGTGCTATATGTCATCAACATTTCTTTGTTAACTGTACTGCAGTTCAATCCAAACACTCTTTCAGATTTTAGCTCTGTCATTTATGGCTAAATTCTAAAACATTAATATATGACCATATTAACACCTTAATCGTTTCATGCCTCCTTTTTCCCTCTCTAAAGACTGTACTTTATTTTATTATTAGTCTTGAAGCAAAAACATCTAATTGTAGTAAATAACAATTTTCTACATTATTGAAAAAAACCCTTGTTCACTGTTTAAATTTCCCACCCTTTTGTTTTGTTCGAGATGAAAACATCCACTGAATTAAACTGCTGTAAAAATCCATAAATATTTTTTCACTTTTTAAATTTTTTTTGCATAAATCTATTAAATCAACCTCAGTCCTGATCAAAACTACTAAATTGTTTAGAAAAAATACAGGAACTTAAATCTTTAATTGCCAAATTTACTTATGATGTCACTGATTTGGAAAAAAACAACAACAAAAAAACAACACACACACACATTAAGGTAAGTGCGCGAAGGTCAGTCTCAGATGTATATACACACACTTTCATTTGCTGTTACACTCCATATAAAATCCAGAAACTCTAAGCTTTTTTGCACAGGCCTATCTAAAATGTTAATTGTGCTAATTGATGATCAACAGTAAAAATTACAAATTTTACCTCACCCCAACAGGAAAAACCAGCAACAATCAAGAATGCATGATTTAATGTCATGGTTTTGTATTTTTAAAAAAATGTGGTTATAATGGCAGTCAATGAGACAATAACAGCCACCAACAGTAAATTAGGGAGAAGAAATAAAAATTAATCAAAAACAATCCATCAAATGTTGTTTCACACTACTTTGATAAAAGATGCAAAAAAAATCCAGTACACAACTATTTTTTTATATTGAAACTACATGACTTTATGTGTGTTTTTTTATTATTAAATCAGTGACATCATTTTCAAATTTGACAATTAAAGAGTTAAAATCCTGTAATCTTGATCAGGACTGAGGTTGATTAACAGATTTATGCAACAACAACAAAAAAAGTGAAAAAAAAAATGTGATGGATTTTTGTAGCAGTTTAATTTAGCGAATTTAATTTAGCAGTTTAACATAACGAAAGGGTAGTAAATTTGCCCAGAGTCTATCGTTGATTGAAACAAAATATTTTCTCAAAATATGTGTCCAAACAAGATTTGTCACCAAAAAAAGCATTCAACTAGCTTACCGTACGTTCACACTGAAAGCGGCGAGAGCGTCAAAGTAGCCGGAAGTCATTCATTTTCAATGATAGCTGGCGGGGTTAAGCTGCAAGGCGTGTCTTCGCCGGTGTGGGCGTCTAGGAAAGTGTAAATCAAGTCAACTTTATGGTAATGAGCTATGACGCGGTTCTGCCGCAGGCAATCAGAATGAAGAAGTCCACCGCTTGAGAGGGGTTCAGAGAACACAGACCTGCATGTGAACCTTGGTTCCGACTACAGTTGTTCCCAAGTGTTTGATTATTGCGATCGCTGGATTTACAATTATTTACAATGTTTTCTTACAGGAACATGCATTAAATAAGTTACTGGCAAGTTATTGATGTTCATTAATGTTATATATATTTATCTTTAAAAAGCGGGAATATCATGCGACCATACAAAACAGTATTGCTGCCTCACGATATTTCAGACATATCGTCATCTTTGGATAATTAAGGGGAGCAAACCCACACCACATGCTACTTGATCGTCCATGGTTAAATGAATTTGATAAAAAAAAAAAAAAAGTGTGCAACATTTTTCTCTAAAAAGCATGTTTTATGCAGGAATGTAATTGATATGCTGCTCAGGCCCCTTTAAATACAAGATCAATGTAGCGAATTTTGGCGCTCTCGCCGCCAGAGCTGAAGGCAGACAGCGTTGTTGCGAGGGCGGCCAGAGCGACCTTGGATGCTCTCACCACTTTTGGTGTGAACAACACAAAAAAAGTTAAGGCCAAACTAAGACACAAAATCACCCCAGAGAGGATGAAAACATCCTCAACTTTACACAAGGGTTAAATTTATATACACTTTATTTTAATGTACAATTCACAGGATTAACTAAGAATTTTAGCTCAATATGCGACTAATTAGCTGCTTATTAATTAGCTGCTTGTAATTGGGTTTAGGTATTGGCTAGGATTAGAGATGTAGAATAAGATCATACTTAACTGTATGAGTGCAAATTAACAGTTAGTATCTTAAAAATAGGTAGAGAGTCAGTAGTAAATGGTGTGAATTGTTACTAGAGTGTTACCACTACTTTTGAAGAAAGGATTAAGTTGCACGATTCATTAAACACTGGTCACTTTTGCTTATTAAAATCCTTAATAGTTGTTTAGTCTAGCCACAAAAGCACTAAATATTTATCTTTTGTCAATGTTAGTCTGTATAATCCATGCTTTAGTGGACCAAATGTATATTTTATGTAAATTACATCTAGTTTTTTAAATCAAACATATTTCGTTTATTTTGATTTGCTTATAATTTTACTTTATAGTGAGTCTACATGTAAATACAAACAGCTATTTTAGAATTAAAAAAAGTAACTAAAGCCCGCCGAAAAGTAGCTAAATGCTGTTTATTACATTATATTAAAACATTACATCCAGATGCGCAATAAATAGGTTTTTCCAGCCTGGTCTTACGAGGAAACGTAAGTATTTTACGTTTTGTCAGTTTAGTCGCAAATTCGAGTTCAGTGGTACGAAAATGTACGATTTTAAAAAGGAGGCGTGGCACCCAACCCCAACCGTCATTGGGTGATGAGCAAATCGTACTAAATTGTTTGAACTAGATTGTATGAATTAAATCAAAAAGTTACGAATTGCCGTGAGATTGCGTTGGTTCTCAACATATTACTGATGTGCATGATGATGTCATTGCGTAATCGCAACTCAAAAATAAATGTTTATGTTGTATACAAAATATTTCATGCTTTCGCACATTAACTGGCCATCTATTAGTTTTGAGTTGTTTTGAGTCTCACACTCAGACACACATGCACACACTTTAATTTGCTGTTATACTCTATATAAAATCTACAAACTACGCTTTTTTGCACAAGCCTGTCTAAAGGGTTAATGGTGCTAACCAGTGATCAACAGAACTTTGAGTTGCGATTGCGCAATGATGTCATCACGCAAAGTAATATGTTGAGAAGAACCAACGCAATCTCATGGCAGTTTATAAATATTTCAAACATCGTTTTAAAAAAATTGCCTATTGGATTTTTTAACTTGTGAATTAACACATTTATGAAAGTGACAACAATTATAGCGCTATTGGAATTTATTGCTACCTAAATTACCAACAATTATACCTTAAAAAATATCAGTTAATTAACAGTTATGAAAAACAATCTGAGCTAGCAATTTAATTTGAATATGATATGTGTGTGTTGATTAAAGCCTGCAGCCACTGATCTTTTGAGTCACTTTTTAAAAATTGCTAAAAGTTGCCAAATGAATGTTAAAAATTGCTATATTTGTTGCTTGGTGCTTTTTGAAAAAAATGTTGCAAAGGTAGTATGAAAAGTCAACACTGGCAACACTGGTTAAAGGGGTGGTCAAATTAATATTTATATTATCCATAATTTTAATTATTAATATTATTATAGAAGGTATAGATCAGAGCAAACTATTTCTCACTATTATAGGGCTGACCCCCACATTTTGATTTGACATCCTTAATGGGGGATTCAGCATTAATTGGGGGGGGGGGGGGGGGGTATAAATAAACCCCTCGGTATACACAAAAAAAATTATATTTAATTTGTGTTAAATGCATCATCATTGCTTACTAAATAAGTAACTGCAGCATAGCTGTAAACTGTTGACCCCTGCTTGTGTCCTTGACCTCAGAGGTTGTGTCCCCCAGGGCTTATAGAGAAACAGTGAACAGCAGCTTTCTCAACAGGCTTATTCTGACGACTGCCTAAAACCCCCTTTAGCTGCTTAATTACATTTTCCAGTTTTCCACACTCACGTTAAGCTTTCACTCAACCGGACAAAATGAATGATCCTAAAAAGAAAATCCTGCCCACAGACCATTCTCTTTTCACTCACTCTCTATCCTCCCTGATTTATCAGAAGTCGCCACAGTGGAATGAACCGCCCATTCATTCTCTTTTCCTTCAAACTGAAATATGTTTAAGCCTTTATGTGAAGGTTTAATGATTTTGTGTGCTATAGAAAGCTCAAGCAGCTCTAAATGTGTTCCGTTTTCTGTTATAGGTGGAATGTCGATTACTATGTGTTCCCTCGCCTCTCTTTTTATTGGGTGTTATACAAAGGCAGGTGGAGACAGGTGGAGTTAAATTCGTGTACTGACATGTCATTCATGGAAGCCTTTGCATCATGAAAAGGTGATGCAAGAAATAATGGAAGAAATGATGATGCTATCACTTGTCTATTGCATCACCTCTTCATGATGAACCACACAAAAGTCACATTTGACTCATGCCTCTGATCTGTAAAGAGTACCGAGAAACATGCTGGAATCCAAACTGAAATCAAAGTCTAATTAATCAATAAATCAATCAATCAATCAGTCAGTTCGTCCGTCCGTCCGTTCATCTATTTGACTATCTATCTGTCAGTCCATCCATCCGTCTATCTATCTATCTATCTATCTATCTATCTATCTATCTATCTATCTATCTATCTATCTGCACTTCCGTCTCTGTCTGTTTGTCCATCTATCCATCCATCCATCCATCCATCCATCTATCTGTCTGTCTGCTTGTCTGACTATCTGTCCGTCCGTCTCTGTCTGTCCATCCATCCATCCATCCATCCATCCATCCATCCATCCATCCATCCATCTGCTTGTCTGACTATCAATCTGTCTGTCCATCCGTCCATCTGTCCGTCCATCTGTCTATCTATCTATCTATCTATCTATCTATCTATCTATCTATCTATCTATCTATCTATCTATCTATCTATCTATCTATCTATCTATCTATCTATTTATCTATCTAACCATCTTTTTCTATCTATCTATCTATCTATCTATCTATCTATCTATCTATCTATCTATCTATCTATCTATCTATCTATCTATCTATCTATCTATCTATCTATCTATCTGTTTCTGTATTTTGTGTTTTACATATATTTACAGTTGTGAATTGCATTTTGGGATGTTGATGATTCAACTCTACAGTTTGACAAAGTGACTTTTTATTGATATTTTATTAGTTTGTAATAAAATAGCATTTAAGAAATAATATAGAGAGAAATAAGTCTGTAAAATAACAGAAAATGTACTGACAGTTTATTGTACCGTGATATACAACACCAACCCAGACGATATATCACTTTTAACAACTATTAAAAAGTCACTTTTAGGAACTTTTTAAGGTTAAAAGAGGTTGGAAGAAAGATCAACACCTCATAATGCAATTTAACATAAATAAATGGGGGAAAATAAATAAATAAAAACATGAATAACAAAATTGGAAAATGTACGTATATTTCTTACAATGTAGGCTTGAATGCTCATTTGCCAATTTTAGAAATGCTAATAAAACAATACTGCACATTTCTGTCTCCATTCTACAAAATTTCAGCTCTACATTAACTTCCAGTAAAGCATAATATGGTATTTGGGACATTCTCAAATCTTTCTGTGTAAAACTTGAACGTTTTGAAACTAGAAACTCCATGTCAAATTGAGTGATAGTGTCATTAACTCAAAAAAGGAATATAATGGAGACTTAATACTGCAAATGTGGCACTAAAGGTGGAGTACAGCATATTTACTACAACAATTTGAGACAATTATGTATTATTTAGGCTTTTACGTAGACTGAAACTGCTCAAAGTAGCTTTAAAGGGTTAGTTTACACAGAAATGAAAATTGTTATTAATTACTCACCCATGACTTTTGTTATAAACCAGTTTGAGATTTTTATTTTGTTCTGCTAAACACACACACACACACACACAATATTTTGAACACTGTTAGAAACCTGTAACCATTGACTTTGTTAGTGTAAGGGGGGTTATGATGTGGTCCGATGTTGACTGGTCAGTTTACATGTCTCAGTATTTGGGCTTTGATCACATGGCCAAAATTGGTGGTGAACTTTGCTCTTTCGCTTTTCCTCTCCTGCTCTGGAGTCTATCTACTGCTATCAGACTCTCTTTAAGGCCTACTCTCTGTTCTTTGTCTCTCTTTCTTCCACCCCGCCTCACTTTCTTTCAGGTAACTTTATTTTACATTTAAGCTGGGTACAATTTATATCATGTTTTTATCATTTCATGTTTTCTCCTTTTATACAGTTATTTAGTAACACTTTATTTTGATGGTCAATTTGAGTATAAGTAGACTGTCTGCTTAATATCTGTTGATACTGCTGCTAAACAGATATTTAACTATGAGAAATTTTGCAAGTACATGTCAACTTACACTAACCCTAACCCCAACCTAACAGTCTACTTATAATCTAATGACAATTAGTTGGCATGCAGATGCAATGTAATTAAATTCAACAAATTGACTATCAAAATAAAGTGTGACCTGTGATTTTGTAACTAATTTAGTTGTAACCAAAGCAAATGATTGTCATTAAATAATTTTGTTTTCAAATATTTCTGATTTACTTTTAATTTAACATCAACAATTGCTCCATATTGTAATATAATACAATAGCAACGCTCCACACTTTTGGCTATTATAACTGCCCTTATTTCCGTTTTTGGTATAAGATTGCGGAAGGATGGTTTGATTAGAAATGTACAGTTTGCAGTGCACTATCATACTGACAACTTTTTATTCATTCTGCAGAACTACAACTCGAACCGCTGAACTGAAAACCCAACTTTCATACAATTTGTTTTCCATACTATGAAAGTCGATGGTTACACGTTTCCAACATTATTCAAAATATGTTTTTTTTTGTGTGTGTGTTAAGGAGAAGAAACTCAAACTGATTTGGAACAATTGAAAAGTGGGTAAATGATAAGGGAATTTTCATTTTTTTGGGTGAACAATCCATTTAAATTGGCACTGTAAATTCTTTCAATTCATCATTTCAATAATATTTATTTACTGTATTTAATACATTCATTCTCTAATTTTTCGGCTTAGTCCCTTTATTAATCTGGGGTCGCCACAGCAGAATGAACCGCCAACTTATCCAGCATATGTTATGATGCAGCGGATGCCCTTTCTGCTGCAACCCAGCACTGGAAAACATCCTTACACACACATACACTATGGACAATTTAACCCTCCTAATTCACCTATACCACGACTTTGGACTTGTGGGGGAAAACAGAGGGTGGGGTGGAAACCCACGCGAACATTGGGGGAACATGCAAACTCCATACAGAAACGCCAACTGACCAAGCTGAGGCTCAAACCAGTGACCTTCTTGCTGTGAGGCGAACATGCTACTCATTGTGCCACCATGCAGCCCCCTTTAATAACATATTAGATATAAAAATGTAAAAAAAATAGCATATATGATTTTTTTTTTTAATCACCAAGCAACCCTACCTAATTGTCTCACGACCCTACAGGGCGTCCAGACCCCCATTTTGGGAACCACTGCTTTAAAGGTATTATTGCACAGCTGTAACGTACAAATGTGTACCTTTTAAAAAGATACCGCCCCAGTGACAGCTTTTGTACATTTATTTTTGAGAGTGAATTTCTACCTTTCAATAGAGGATGAGTAAATCATACTGAATGAGATTGTACAAATTAATATAAATTAGCCACTAAATCCAAAAGTTACAATTGAGTTGTTGTTTTTTTAAACACTAGTATGTTAAACCTGGGTTTTTAACATACAGTAATTTGTCTTTTTTTATGCACAGTAGCATTTGTATATATTCCTAAAATACACACTTGTTTTCTGATCAGACAGCAGAATGCTTGATCCACACTTCCCCATCAACATCATATGCCCATTCATAATTCTAAAAATGCAAGCTCACTAATGTCCCAACAAAATTTCCCCATTGTGTTCAGCGCCTGTGATAAAAAAACACTGTTAACGCAGCACCTGGATATAAAATATTTCACAAAAACAGGGGGGCAGAGGGTGCTAAAACTCACAGATATGCCTCTGTATCTTTCCTCTACTCCCCTCTTGGAAATCTCGGCGTGATGGGTTATACTTGACAAACATCGGAGGTTTACGGGAAGACTTTCATAGTTAAAAACCATTGAGCCCTCTTTTAAAGTCCCCCCTCCTTTCCTATTTGCTTCTCCATTAGTTCAGTTCTTCCACTATACACTACTCCTTTCCCGCCCCCTCTTTGTTTTTTAAGTGGCCATCGCTTCTTTTTGTCGCTCTTTGTTTTGAGTCAGCCGTGCGTTTGTGACGCATTTCCTTCCATTGTAGCAGGAACTGATCCTTGTAGTAATAACTCTCTCAGAACCGCTGTCAAAGTCGTGGCGTGTGTTTGTTTGTGGCTAAATTCAAGGTATTGCCAGCAAAACCAGTTTGTTTTTGTCAGTGCTATAGAGTGAGAATTTTCTTCAGTAGTTGGGGGTAGGGAACAACATCTATCAGATTTCTTGTAAACGTCTCATTCCTCCTTGTTGAAGCTGTCCACATGGTTATAGACTGCAGGAGGTGGAAATGTAAGTAAATAAACTAAAAAATGCCCCGTTTCAAGACAACTATGAGTCACTGAAAATGAAGCTCCAGAATTTCTCATTCTTCAATTTGCAAAACAAGAAAACAGTGATGGGAAGAGTACTGATAAAATCATATGCAAGTAAAAGTACTCTTACTTTCCAAAAAAATGTAGTGCAAGACTAAAAGTGTTTGTTCTGAATACTACTGAAATTATGCCTTTTTAAGGTTGTGAGTACTGAGGATTGTGCGAATATTATTGCAACTGTCCCCACTCTCCCCTGCTGAAGTAAATGTACACATTTTGAATGAAAATTCCTGAGAAAAAAAAAACTGTTTATAGTGATTTGTGGAAGATAGAGCTGTGTTTGTCATCTAAATATTCATTAATCATTCAAAATCATCATTACATATATTACATTTTACGGGTTTTCTCATTTGGTTCGGTTCATTTCTTGAAACAGGAATTACATTCTCAACACTATAAGATTGTTTTGTAAAACAGTCTTACAGTTTAGCACAACACTATAGCTCACTTGCATAAGCTCATATCTTTCCCAAAAACTAAATTTCCTTCTCATTTAAACAGTCAGTGCCCCAAAATCCTTTGTCCCTTTGACATTGTGTAAGCACTGCAAGTCAAAATGTTTAGTTGTTGTGTCACTAATCGCATAGGACCATGGAAATATCCCTCATGTCCACCTTTCAGTCTTAGCCAAGTTTTTGAAAATGCTTACTCCACTGTTTTTTGTCTTTTGACAGAATTTAATTGTGTATAAAACCAAATAAAATTAATTTATAAGATTTCTACAATTTCTAAAAATGATTTTAGTATCCTCCGAGGTTTGACATTACACATTGCACTCATACTGCCAAGGCAATTGTAACCATTATCAATCACACACACAAAGTAATTTCCATACATCAGAATAAAACAAAATATGCTGTAATATAAACACAAAAACAAAAAAACAATGAAAATGATATGCAGCCTACAGTGCTTGATTGGTCAGAGATGTGTGAAATTCCTCCTTTGTTAGTCAAGTTTTACTTTCACCTGACTGTCAGTTGCTGTAATAAATGTATCAAATGTTCCACGGATTCATGTGTGGTATTCATTGTGAAAAGTTCTTGATTATTGTGCATGTGATGACTTATACAATGAAATGACGCTGACATATTTTGGAGAGAACAACCATTGAACTGAGAATCAACAATCAGTTTAGATCCACTATCAATTAACTTGGAAATTGTGCTAAATGTCGGCTACTTAATCATTTGCAAAGATGTACTTAGACATTTGCAATTTAATGAAATGAATGAGAAAATCAAGTCTGTTTTGAACAACTGCCAAGTGGTTGGGAGGTTAGTCCATGTTGTTTTGAGAATGTAATTCCTATTTCAAGAAATGAGCCAAACCAATAGAGAAAAACTGTAATGTGTCTGATAATTTTGCTGTAATATGTTGTCTCTGGAGACAACTCTTTGGTGAAGTTTGTTCCTTACTACTGGCTTGCTTGGTTTTGGACTTGTGGAGCTGCGCATTGATTTGCTCTTCAGTGTTTGGACTTTCAGCAGTGAAAACGAAACCACACTTAACTGAACTAAACTGAACTTCAACTCTGAAAACTGGACTGACACAGTTTCAATTTACTAGACCTTCTGTTAATCTGCTTTGACTCAACCTACATTGTAAAAGCGCTAGAGGAATAAAGATGAATTGATTCTTTGTCTTGGTGAAATGGGCAAGAAATAAGCAGTGATTGTCACAAAAGCAGATGTTTATATTCCAGCTGTGGTTTTGTTTGGATAATTATTCAGTAGCAGTTACCGTTTGAGCAAGTCTATCATACAACATGGGGATTTTTGTTATAGACAAATCAAGGCCTCATTGCCTACGCTTTTCTGTTAAACGATTGGCTTAATCGGTGAAAATGTTTCAGCATGAATTGGTTCTCTGTCCTCTGAGCTCTGGGTTTCCTACAGGCCAGTGTTCACTTTGCGGCTCTGTTCTGTTTTAGACCTGTCTACGCTGGTTGCCAGGGAAACCAGCAAATGAAATTTCAAGAGATCCTCGGACCTCTAGCTTACATCAGGTGTTCTCACCAATCAGTAAACCACAAAGAACCTGCTTACAGCTCTTCACCCCTAGACTTCCAGGCATTTCACAACTTTAATTGGATATTACCACCATATGAATGCAGCATGGAGCTCTTCATCACAACATAATCCTTTTGTTTCAAAAAACAATAATTGTGGAGACTCCTGCATGACATTATTATGTTCTGGCATCAGTCATTTTTACACTACATCATTATATTTAAATATATGCATGCAAGTCCCACATGAAAAGAAATTTAATATTAAATTTTAGTAAATACTATTCACTTTTTTGTTTGTGTATAAGTGTGCACAGCCATTTGAATCTTTTTGGCTCGAGACTTCCGGTCTCTTTCACTTTCATTCATTTTTAGACGTTAGACATAACAGTTCGTTATGCTTCTCCAAACTGATATTTTCTTATTATATTGCACGACTACTTTGTCTGTATAACCGTGCAAACACTTGTTTGTAGAGCAAGTAGTTTGTACGGTGGCCGATAGAGCTTAACGCGCTGCAATTTAAGAAAGCACATGCAATTACAAAAAACACCAGCAAATGAATAAATGATCTTTATTATTTGACAGCACAAGTGTTGCAAATTCTCACAACACAAACAACTGAAGAAACGCACTGCAATTAATCACAACACAAACATTATTAAAACACACTGCATTTCACACACAACACAAATATTTATAAAACACACTGCATTTCACACACAACACTGCATTTCACACACAATACAAACACACTGCATTTCACACACAACACTGCATTTCACACACAACACAAACATTAATAAAACGCACTGCATTTCACACACAACACTGCATTTCACACACAATACAAACACACTGCATTTTACACACAACACTGCATTTCACACACAACACAAACGCACTGCATTTCACACACAACACTGCATTTCACACACAACACAAACATTATTAAAACGCACTGCATTTCACACACAACACTGCATTTCACACACAACACAAACATTAATAAAACGCACTGCATTTCACACACAACACTGCATTTCACACACAACACAAACGCACTGCATTTCACACACAACACTGCATTTCACACACAATACAAACACACTGCATTTAACACACAACACTGCATTTCACACACAACACAAACATTAATAAAACGCACTGCATTTCACACACAACACTGCATTTCACACACAACACAAACATTTATAAAACACACTGCATTTCACACACACCACTGCATTTCACACACAACACAAACACACTGCATTTCACACACAACACAAACATTAATAAAACGCACTGCATTTCACACACAACACCGCATTTCACACACAATACAAACACACTGCATTTCACACACAACACTGCATTTCACACACAACACAAACATTAATAAAACGCACTGCATTTCACACACAACACTGCATTTCACACACAACACAAACGCACTGCATTTCACACACAACACTGCATTTCACACACAACACAAACGCACTGCATTTCACACACAACACTGCATTTCACACACAATACAAACACACTGCATTTCACACACAACACTGCATTTCACACACAACACAAACGCACTGCATTTCACACACAACACTGCATTTCACACACAACACAAACATTTATAAAACACACTGCATTTCCATCACAACACTGCATTTCACACACAACACAAACGCACTGCATTTCACACACAACACTGCATTTCACACACAACACAAACATTATTAAAACGCACTGCATTTCACACACAACACTGCATTTCACACACAACACAAACATTAATAAAACGCACTGCATTTCACACACAACACTGCATTTCACACACAATACAAAAACACTGCATTTAACACACAACACTGCATTTCACACACAACACAAACATTAATAAAACGCACTGCATTTCACACACAACACTGCATTTCACACACAGCACAAACATTTATAAAACACACTGCATTTCACACACACCACTGCATTTCACACACAACACAAACACACTGCATTTCACACACAACACAAACATTAATAAAACGCACTGCATTTCACACACAACACCGCATTTCACACACAATACAAACACACTGCATTTCACACACAACACAAACATTAATAAAACGCACTGCATTTCACACACAACACTGCATTTCACACACAACACAAACGCACTGCATTTCACACACAACACTGCATTTCACACACAACACAAACATTTATAAAACACACTGCATTTCCATCACAACACTGCATTTCACACACAACACAAACGCACTGCATTTCACACACAACACTGCATTTCACACACAATACAAACACACTGCATTTCACACACAACACTGCATTTCACACACAATACAAACACACTGCATTTCACACACAACACAAACATTAATAAAACTTACTGCATTTCACACACAACACTGCATTTCACACACAACACAAACGCACTGCATTTCACACACAACACTGCATTTCACACACAACACAAACATTTATAAAACACACTGCATTTCCATCACAACACTGCATTTCACACACAACACAAACGCACTGCATTTCACACACAACACTGCATTTCACACACAACACAAACATTATTAAAACGCACTGCATTTCACACACAACACTGCATTTCACACACAACACAAACATTAATAAAACGCACTGCATTTCACACACAACACAAACGCACTGCATTTCACACACAACACTGCATTTCACACACAACACAAACATTAATAAAACGCACTGCATTTCACACACAACACAAACGCACTGCATTTCACACACAACACTGCATTTCACACACAACACAAACATTAATAAAACGCACTGCATTTCACACACAACACTGCATTTCACACACAACACAAACGCACTGCATTTCACACACAACACTGCATTTCACACACAACACAAACGCACTGCATTTCACACACAACACTGCATTTCACACACAACACAAACATTTATAAAACACACTGCATTTCACACACACCACTGCATTTCACACACAACACAAACACACTGCATTTCACACACAACACTGCATTTCACACACAACACAAACATTAATAAAACGCACTGCATTTCACACACAACACTGCATTTCACACACAATACAAACACACTGCATTTCACACACAACACTGCATTTCACACACAACACAAACGCACTGCATTTCACACACAACACTGCATTTCACACACAACACAAACATTTATAAAACACACTGCATTTCCATCACAACACAAACATTAATAACACACACTGCATTTCACTCACAATCCTGGTTATGGGGGTCATGGTTATTTAGGATATTAAATATTAAAGACACGTGTATCGGGTAAACAAACAAAAAAAATGGTCACACTTTACAATAAGGTTTATTAGTTCATGTTAATTAATGCATTTACTAACATGAACAAACAATGAACAATAAATTTACTACTGTATTTGTTCATGCTAGTTAATGTTAGTTAATGAAAATACAGTAGCTCATTGTTAGTTCATGTTAACTCATGGTGCATTAACTAATGTTAACAAGCATGAACTTGGATGTTAATAATGCATTATTAAATGTTTAATTATGATTAATAAATGCTGTACATGTGTTGTTCATGATTAGTTCATGTTAGTAAATGCATTAACTAATGAACCTTATTGTAAAGTGTTACCAAAAAACTTACCTTTCGAAGATCACCTACAACTTCAATGGCATCCGTCACATTGTTGGGTCCCCTTGAAACATTTCCATTGTGTTCAGTTCTTTTTTTTTTTGTGTTAATGTGTGAAATGCAGCTCTTTTTATTAATGTTTGTAATGTGACCAATTGCTGCGCGTTTCTTAAGTTGTTTTTGTTGGGACCAACTTGCTGCCCGTTTCTTCAGTTGTTTGAGTTGTGAGAATTCGCAACACATGCTATCAAATTGATGAAGATTGTTTATCAATTTGCTGTGTTTTTGTAATTGTATGTGCTTTCTTAAATTGCAGCATGTTAAGCTCTCTCGGCCAACCATTTTCTGCTATTTATTATTCCTAGTCATTTTTCCCATAGGCAACTGAATGGAAAGTTCTAAAACAATCACAAAAAATGAGCCACTTTCACATTAATAAAGAATAAACTCAATAGATTTTGTTACAGTCTACTAAAGTGTTGTTCAAAAGCACTGTTATTTTATTTATTTATTTTTTTTTTTTTCAGGCAGCTGGGGTGCCGGAAAAAAGGTAAAATAATGGCCGTTGAATTACTGACATTTATTGTAAAATAACAAATGGTGAATTACAGACGTTTTAATTTAAGTAAATTTATGTAATTTAACATCTGTTATTTTACAGTAAATGTCTAATTTAACTGCCGTAACGAAAAACAAAAGACATAAAATCATGAATTTTCTTTACAGTGTAGAATACTTCAGTTAATCTGTTGCGGTAATTATGCATTTTCCATGGTAACAAATTATCCAATACTGTGAATTTCTACAACAGTAATGTAGGGCTGTCCAACATGATGATATATGTCATATTGACAAAATATGTTGTATTACTTTTTCATAATTTTTATGAGTGCAATGTCACGCCACCATTATGGCGATGAATACAGAAACATGAATAACAGTATTGTGACAGCAGCCATCTTGAAAGTACGTTTTCACTTTACGTTTTACTTAGCAATGTTTTCTTTTGGACTTATGATCATTAGTTGGTAACACTTTACAATAAGGTATATCAGTTAATGCATTTACTAACATGAACTAATCATAAACAACACATGCACAGCATTTATTAAACATAATTAAACATTTAATAATGCATTATTAACATTCAAGTTCATGCTTGTTAACATTAGTTAATGCACCATGGGTTAACATGAACTAACAATGAACTACTGTATTTTCATTAACTAACGTTTACTAACATGAACAAATACTGTAGTAAATGTATTATTCATTGTTTGTTCATGTTAGGAAATGCATTAATTAACATTAACTAATGAACCTTATTGTAAAGTGTGACCCATTAGTTTCTGAAAAGTGCTTTAGATTTTATAAAAATGTATTTAATACTTCTACATTTTTAAACAAATACTAGCCCTCAAGTTCTAAATAAAGTGAGAAATATGATCAGATATGAATGTGTAGATTTATGAGTATGTTTTAAAATGTTAAGCTAATAAATGATTGAATTCACAGAAACTACTTTATTGTTTTATATCATCCGCTGCATAAAACATTTGCTGGATAAGTTGACGATTCATTCCGCTGTGGCGACCCCTGAATAATAAAGGGACTAAGCCGAAAAGAAAATGAATAAATTAATGTTTTATACTGTAATATGAGATGTATCTATACTAGCCCTGTACAGTAAATTTTACTAATAAGAAAACACCATAGTATTCATTCATTTTCTTTTCGGCTTAGTCCCTTTATTAATCTGGGGTCGCCACAGCAGAATGAACCACCAACTTATACAGCACGTTTTTACGCAGTGGATGCTCTTCCATCTGCAACCCATCTCCAGGAAACATCCACACACACACTCGTTCACACTCATACACTATGGACAATGTAGCCTACCCAATTCATCTGTACCACATCTTTGGACTGTGGGAGAAACCGGAGCACCCGGAAGAAACCCATGCGAATGCAGAGAGAACATGCAAACTCCACACAAAAACGTTAACTGACCCAGCCGAGGCTCGAACCAGCAACCTTCTTGCTGTGAGGCGACAGCACTACCTACTGCGCCACTGCCTTGCCAGACCATAGTATACTTTAGTATTTACTACTCTAAAATGTAAACTTTTTAATAAGTTTGTATTTACTCCATCTTTATACAGTATACCAGTGGTTCTCAAACTGTGGTACGCAGGCTTCCTTCTAGTGGTACACAGAGGAATTAAATATGTAATGTACATGCTACACACATTTAAAAATTATCAAAAATTATCTATAAAGTATGCCATATGACATATAGCCTATATTTCTGAGGTAATCTGCCACGTTTTTTTTTTTACTGTGCAGAGGTGTAGCTGCTTTACTGGACCTACTACGCTATTGTATTTCAGTACTGCTCATTTTGGTGGTACTTGGAGAAACAATTTTTTTGGTACTTGATGAAAAAAGTTTGAGAACTACTGCAGTATACTATACTTTAGTATAGTTTACAGAACACTACAGTAAACTAGTACACTGTGGTATACAGTCTCTTATTATAGTATTTGGATTGTTATAATATTTCAACTTTATTAATGTATCCGTAATATAGAAATAACTGTATTGAACTGATAATGTATTAAAAGAGCTATATGGAAAACAGAGGTGCTCGTGTGAAGTGTGTTCAGTGTGCTTTATGATGTAGTAACAGGATTTACCTCAATAGATGCTTTTTTAGCAAATATTCTGATTGGCTGTGTTGCCTTAAACTGAAATATGAAACAAGGCTTTGAAAGTTATGTATATTTTCTTAATATTTAGTAATTATTTTTACTATAGTTACTTTAACAAGTACAGTTACCATATTACCACATCAAAGCAATTCACTGCACTATGGTGTATTTATCATAGTAAGGTTTAAAAACACTACATCGTTTACCACAGGAAATTCACTACATATTCAATTGAAAATTACTCTAAAAAATAAATAGTATTTTTTATCATATGCACTGTTAAAAACAAATATGTACTTTTAAGGTTTATTCCCGGCAGCTGGGGTGCCGAAACAAAAAAGTAAAACAACGGCCATTAAATTAAAGAAGTTTACTGTAAAATAACAGATGTTAAATTACAGAAATTTACCAGAAATTTTAATTTAAGGAACTTTCTTCAGTTTAATGTCAGTTATTTAACAATTAGTTTATATAATTTAACGGCCATTATTATTATTTTTTTTATCATAAAAAAAAACTGATTTTATTTACAGCGCGAGTACACCACAGTTAGCTGAAGTATACTACAGTATAGGTTTCAGTTCACTGTATGCTGTAACATTCATTAACAGTGCTGTAAATCTATCATATACAGTATGATATTCTTGACTAAATTATGGTTTAAAAACAGTATTTATTTACTATAAATGTATTTCGTTTTTTTAAGTGGGTGGCACAGTGGTTTTAACCACACTCACCTGCATTTTCCCCAAATAAAACATCAAATAAAGTTTTTGCAAGCTTCAATACTTCGTGTTATGGCTGTTACATCCTGCATTCTTCTTGTGCTTTCACTATACATAACCTACTGTACCTCGTATTACAGTAATCGGCACGTGCATGCAGGGGCTAGACGTTATCAGATTAACATGAATGCGTCTCATAAAATCTGGGTTAAGGAGCTAATCCATTTACCAGTATTGTTTCCTTATGACTGAAGCTATGGTTTATGGGCATACTGTATGCAGGTGAGTATTGCATACAGTCAATTCCATACCAATGAAGTACCAATATGATGCCATCTACAAGTTCACATAAGCGCATATTTAGTTTTCTATCTGAACGCAAATATGATTTCACCAGATTTTCATTCAAGCGTTTTATGCCAGTTATCAGTAGCATAACACATATTTTAGCATTAGCATTAATTATTTACCCTGCGAGCAGCTATAACTCTGCTTAAGAGATCAGAACTGTGAGCGTGCCAGACAACGAGTGACGTTCACGGTCGACGGGAACGCGCGTCAGTTCTGTTCTTGTTCTTTTCCATAATGCTCAGCTATCAGATCAGATGGCAGAAGAGAAAAACAAACATTAGATATAAAGACGTGGAAGACCGTTAGATGTAACGCAAATGAATCTGTGTTTTCTGTTATATTGTTAATCTATTTAGTTAATAATAATAATAATAATTAATAATAATAATAATAATAATACCATAACGTAAATAAATGTATAACCTAAATTAGTGTTTCTAAATTAGCCAAATATACTTTGCTGTTTAATATAGGCATACCTAAAACAGTGTTATAATTAATAACGATATAGACTATATTATGTGCACCAGTGTTCACTTAGACGCTGTCCTACTTTGCATTATGCATTATGGAGTCAAATCAAACAACAAATACACATTTTCCTAGCAATGTCCTTGAATATTAGCCTACCTATTAATTTTACATTTTTCGTTTGCAATCCACACCAACTTATCCATCCCTCCTCAAAACTATTTTATATTGTATTTATAAAATGATAATAACCCTGATATCGACACTAAATCGTCCCCAGTTACTGTAAAACTCGAAAAAGTGTAAATCTGATCATTCCCATCCCCCATTAAACTTTATCGCACCACTGGCGACATCTATCTGTTCTGTAATGATCAGTTTCAGAGTCTGGAGTAAGTAATGTATTTGCGACAAATGAAACAACTTTTTTAAAATGCTGAGTCAATTAAACAACCTCTGACTGAACTCCCTCGCAAAAACAAAAGAAACAGAAAAACTATGGTGAAAACGCGAAAAATAAGCAATTACATTGTATGCTCGCTGATTAAGCGCGCACACAGTTGAGAGAAAGCTTCAGCAAAGCTCTATGGTAATTTTCTGAAAACCGCGACCACCTTATACTTTCCTTCTTATGTGCTTCTTGCCTTTGCTCTCTACAATACCACCCATTGAAATTTAAAGGTGGGGAAAGAGGGGAGGGAATCCCTGACGCGACTTTGCTGTGCTTTTACCAAGGTATGGAAGGCCGTTAGGGCCAAAACGTCTGCAACAAACGTGTTAACGCGTAATTGCGTGTTAACACGTAATTTACGCGTTAACACGTAATTTACGCGTTAACACGTTGGTACGTGTTAACACGTCATTTACGTGTTAACACGCAATTTACGTGTTAACACGTCTTTTTTTTAAACTAGTCTCATTTTAAAGTGCTATCATTTATTCATTCTTGAAACTGCTTATTTTAAAATGTATAATGTCATTTCACTAAAATCACAATAAATGTTTTGCAGTCAATGATCTGTAGCAGATATTTAGTATTATGAAAGGCCAGACATCTTCTGTTATGTTATGTTTGATGGCATAATAATGTATATTAATAATGTTTGTTATTCAGCTGCTGAGATTTCTTTAAAAAATGTGTCCAGAGAAATCAGAATGAGATTTATTTGACAAGTGTGTGCAAACACAAGAAATGTTTTGTGTTTTTTTTTTCAGGAGCACATATACATACAGTACACACATACAAATGAACACAGGAAAAAAGAATGGCATAAGTGGATAAAGTAAATAATACAACATTTTGGTTACAAATCATAAATAGTAAGGGTTGTGTATATTTATGACTATAAAAACAGGTAGCAACCAATCTAATAATAAAGATCGATAAAGATGTGTAGAGATCTGGATGTTGGGCAGGTGCACAGAATTAATCCTCTCCGCTGTCCTGGCAATCCGCTGCAGTCTTATGTCTGATTTGGTGGCTGATCCAAACCAGACAGTAAATGAAGTTTTGTCAGATGAAGTGGCTGCAGATTCTACATTCTCATACCGTATATAACATGTCATAAATTACTAAACTATATATATATATATATATATATATATATATATATATATATATATATATATATATATATATATAATGTTTGCAGAACTTTGCACTAGATATTTTTATATATTTTTTATAGCTGGAAGCTCCAATCACCAAGACAAAACATTACTTTGTGCAAACGATGTAAGGTAAGCAAAGCCAAAATTATAATTTACTAAATCAAAAGTACAAGATAAAGTCAAAATAATGATTTAATAACTCAAATTTATGACTGAATAATTCTGTAGAAATTACATTACAACAATAGGCGGTAAAAAAAACAACCATCTAAATATGTAATATAATTCTAAAGATGATTAATCTAATAAAAGATGTTTTTTTATTTTAAGAGAGTTATTTAATCATTAACTGAAAATTATGGGAAAATAGGATTTTTATATTATAAAACATGATATAGTTAAAAAGTATTACATAATTGAACATTCATATACATATTTGTAATTATAATGTGTGTGTGTGTGTGTGTGTGTGTACATGTATGTATGTATGCATGCATGTATGCATGTATATATATATATATATATATATATATATATATATATATATATATATATATATATATATATATATATAAATAAATAAAAACGCACGCGCACGCACACACACACACACACGCCTTTGAACTTGTGGGGGAAACCAGAGCACCTGGAGGAAACCCAAGCCAACACGGGGAGCAGGGATGGGCAAAAATACACTGAACCACATTTTAAAATAAAATCCTAAATCCATCAATTTTACGTGTATCAATATAAACTACAAAATACAGCAGGCACAAATGTATCAAAGTAAAATACTATATATTTATTATTTTTAAAACATATTAAAAAAATACATTTACAAGCGAGCAGAAAATTTCTTCGCCAACCCTCCACTAATAGGCATATTTGGTCATTCCTTCACCATTACACTGACTATACTATGTGAACAATGTTTGACAGCAACAGTCTTGAAGATGATCTCTTTAAAAAAAACATTTAATGCAAATGAGTTAAACTAGATCTCATCATTGTGTTTCCATCCATTGAGTGGCCAAAAAAAATTGACACCATCTCTTAACGGTCTTATATTTTAAAAAGGTGTTATATGAAGAGGTTTAGTAAAATATTGAATTAGAACTAAAAACCTGGTAAACACTTAAATTCTCAGCCCCAGAGTAAAGAGTCAACACATGGTTTGGAAAAAAAATAAACCATAGAATTAGTTTCTTATTAAACTGTCAAACGGAGTGAGTATAGCCTGAACAAACAGAAAGCAGCTAACAAAGTTTAGAGGACAAGCTTACCTAATACAAAAAACAAAAAAAAAAAAACAAAGATGAAAATCAAATTACTAAATTCCCCAAGCTTTCTCTCAACTATAAACAGGTGTAAAGATATACAAAATAAAATACTCACGCTTTATTCACTCTTGGAAGTAAATCTCAAAGTACACAAAATATTATATAGTAATGGAAATGCAACAATAATGTTAACTTGGCTTTAAGGCTTAATCCAACTACAAGAACACTAATAAACAATATCACAACCACAAGTGAACAATATAATAATAAAATTTACTACTACTACTACTACTACTACTACTACTACTACTACTACTACTACTACTACTACTACTACTACTACTACTACTACTACTACTACTACTACTACTACACTTAAGAGCTGGGGAGAAGTGTTCCTCAGCTCTCTAGCTTCAGAGGGCTGTATTTAAAGCCAAACCACTCTGATTCAGGCAGATTCATAATGATTAGCAGCTGGGAGCTAATTAACCTGAGAGCTGGTGAGAGACAGAGAGAAAAGCAGGGTGGAGCACAACACAATATGCAGGGCCTACACATAAAATAAGGTTTTGGCGGTAACCAATGCAAAACATAAAACATGTCATCTGTAAAAATGGACTTATCTGTTTTTGCAAAGTCTGGAATCTGGAGTTTTTGACCAGTCTGTATAGGCTGGAGTATTATTAAATTTGTGTGTCTCATATACTGTATTTTGCCACTTTGCTATCTTTAGACAGACATCTTTCCTCTTTATTAACTATATAAGTGCACCTGCAGATCAAAATTCTGACTTTTTAAACAACCATTTAAGTATAGGTGTCACCACTGTAGGGCTTATTTTTATGTGGTGTGTCTTATTGTCTTGCCATCTACATCAGCAATCCATCCAGAACTACTATTATTTGTGCAGTTTACTAATTTTCTCAAGATTTTTTCAGTTCTTCTTTAACTTAAAGTCTTCGTTTACCCAATTGGTGAACTTCAGTACACTGTCTTTAGGTGTTTTTTTCATTATATTATATTTTTTCATGGTATTGTGCATTATACCATTTTCAATGACTGTTGCCTTGCTCTCAAATATACCCCTGTCATTTGTCTGTTATTTTCAAGCATTGATGACCTTCTTAATACATTTTCTGTTCTGATCTCAAGTCTGGGCAAACAACTGAGAAAACATCACTCAGAGGCCGCATTTTATGTCATTATGTAGACTTTCAAAGTATTTTACAGTATTTGAAAAATACAAAATACAAGACACTAAAGTATTTTGATACAAAATATAAAACCATTTTCATAAAGCCAATGAAATACAGATTACAATTTTGTATGTAAAATACTGCCCATCTCTGACAGGGAGAACATGCAAACTTCACACAGAAACACCAACTGACCCAGCCGAGGCTCAAACCAGTAATCTTCCTGGTGTGAGGCGACATTTTTTCAATATTTAAAAAAAAAATATATAATTCAAATATGAACTTGTATTTCAGATACTTTACAGATTTACACATTTCATATGGCTTAATAGCAAATCATATTTACAGTAATTTGAATACATCATGCACAAAGTAAATATATTTCCATTATTCTGTTATTCTGTGTGATATATGTGTCCTATAAGATGTGGCCATGTGTATTATTGGTGTTTTTAGGCCGCTAAATACTTTAATGTATCACCACACTGGAGTGAAAATCCTTTTACTAGCGTTCTAGTCATGCCAATTGCTTTCATATAAGATCCAACTAAATGTGTCACTGCATTATTTTTAAAAAAAGAATTAATGAAATTATGTCTTTATAACGAGTTATCATTATCTGAAAATGATTATATATATATATATATATATATATATATATATATATATATATATATATATATATATATATATATAATTAAATGATATATCTTGATATTTATTTGTAATTATATAATTTTTTTAATTATATAATTGATTTGGTAACACTTTACAATAACAGTACATTGATAATGATGTATTAATATGTAAACTAAACATTACTTTATTATAAATTCATGATGGCAACGTGGTGGCGCAGTAGCGCTGTTGAATCACAGCAAGAAGGTCGCTGGTTTGAGCCTCGGCTGGGTCAGTTGGTATTTCTGTGTGGAGTTCTGTGTGCATGTTCTCCCCGCGTTCGCTTGGGTTTCCTCCGGGTGCTCCGGTTTCCCCCACAGTACAAACACATGCGGTTCAGTTGAATTGGGTAAGCTAAATTGTTCGTATTGTATGAGCGTGAATGAGTGTAAATGGATGTTTCCCAGAGATGCATTGCAGCTGGAAGGGCATCTGCTGCGTAGAACATATGCTAGATAAGTTGGCGGTTCATTCTGTTGTAGCGAACACAGATTAATAAAGGGAGTAAGCCGACAAGAAAATGAATGAATGATTTTATGATAAGTTAATGCATGCAATTATCATGAACTAATGTAAACTACAACATGAGTCACATGAGTTCATGTGTGAATAACAGCTACCTTAATTACTTGTTAGTACATGCTGTTAATTAATGTACTAATTAACATTTAAGTTTAAGCTAAATGTAACTAACGTGAACTCGTGAGTTGTTAATGTATAATTATGTCATGACTTGGAGGGGCACATCACCATTAACTCATCATTACCTACTCATGAATTCCTGTTCATGTTGATGCTGCCAGAACACTTTACTATTGTTATTCAGTGTAAAAATACTAGATGGACGTGCATCGGAAGTTCATGAGTAGTTAAGAATGGATTAATGATGATGTGCCCTTCCATGAAAAGTCACAATATAATTATACATTAACATATCATGAGTTCATGATGGTTAAATTAGACATAAACATGTACTAACAATTAAGGTAGCCGTTATTCACACATGAACTCGTGACTCATGCTTAAAGTTAATTCATGATTGGCATGCATTAACTCATCATTAGTTAATAATAAAGTAATGTTTAGTTTACATATTAATACATCATTATTCATGCTGTTATTGTAAAGTTTTACCCATGATGAACGACATTAAACAGCAGCAAAACTCTGTTGCTTTGTATTTTGCTGCTTTCGGTTTGTATTTCTTAACGCACTTCCGCGTGCGTTACTCTCCCGTCATGATCTTGGATGATGAGGTAAGGTCACCGTAAGCTAAGCGTAGTGCTTCGGTCACTGAATCATGAATAATTCAAGTAAAACGTAGCTGTGTTGTCACGATGATTGTGTCTGTCGTAACAGCTCGTAATACTTCTTGTGAATATTAATGTGGTGATGCGAGCTATCGTAATGGCTACGTTGAGCCTACGTCATCTGCTCCACTTCCTTTAAAGAAGCTCAACATATTTGGCAGCAAGGAATAAACTTACAAACCGTCCTTTTTAACACGAGCTCTGTTAAACCGTCATGAAATGTCCGCTATCCATACTGTTCTCTCATCATAACTTTTTAGCTCTGAAAAAACGATTTCTTGTCAAAATAAAAGTCCCCCATAAACAATAGAAATAAAGTGATCCTTAAACATGAAGAAATGTAAGATAACTCTTATTAACGTCTGTTACAGTGTTAATTAATAAATTAGTTAACACCTTAGTGCTTACAAGAACCATTAATGAACAAATGTAACATTAGATAATGCTGAGTGTACACTACAATAAGGTTATTAATTACACCAACAAATGCTTTGTTAATGGTAAATCATATTAATAAATGGTTAACAAACATGAAAAACATGTAAGCTGAAGCTAGGAATTTCACATGAATACTCTAAAACCTGCATGTTATTCATGCTTGTTCACTACACAAAGACATCCATTTCAGACAGATTCCCCTGGCATCCACAGTTCCTCCTGTTGGATGTGGTTCATCTTTTTCATTTGGTGGTTTCTGGATACCGTGGCTCTTGATCATCTCAAACAAACACGTTCTGTCTTGGTCACAGATGCGCCAGCGAGACGCGCACCAACAGTTTATCCTCTTTTTTAACTATGTGTCACTCATTATGTTGTGTGCACAGCAATACTTTAGGATAAAAATGTGCTACTAAACCTTCACAGTCTGCTCTTACTGCTGGAATCTGCAGTCAATGAAGATTCGTCACCAAGGAGATAAGAGTCGTCTCGCGCATGCACTCTGTCTCTCTCTCTCTTTTTGCTTGATTTTCATTTTGACAATGCTGAGATTGAATGCATCAGAGTTTTTCACCTTCGTGAGAAATTAAACCCCAGACTAACACAGGTAATGAAAAATTCAACTTTAGTCATTTTCTATTTGGAGAATTACAGTTTGCTTAGTCCATAAACAATCATTTTATGAAATACATAATTTATCCAGGCCTTTATATATTTATATTTTATATCTAAACTATAAATATACATTTTAACAAAAGTTTAAGAACATTACATGTAAAAAAAAATAAAAATCTATAGGGTAGGTTACAGGCTAAATAAATGCGCCTCGTCAGCTGAACATCACTGCGGTCACCGTATGCGCTTCTGTTTAATGCTTCATAAAGACAGATGACAGACACAGTCTCAATACACACTTGATGCTTGCTGTCAACTAGGCTAGGTAATTTAGGGCATTTGTTATGAGATTGATAGGATCTGTGGTTGTCAAATAAGTTTTCTTATAATATTTTTGCTGAAAATCTGTTGTAACCCTTATTTCTGGCTGTTTACACACCAGTCTCTCCAACGTGGGTATCATAAATAAACGAGGGTTACCAGGGTGATCATTCATTTCTTTTTCTTTAATCTGGAGCATCAACATGACATTCACAATCAGCATTACAACAGCATTGCATCTGTCAAACTTTTCTCCTACTTTCCGGTGCACCTCTCTTAAAGGAGCCAGAGCACATCAATAACTTTCACAACTAACAGCTATTAAACTTTGCACCAGACAAAAGTTAATAAAAAATCTTTATAAGTAGATTCAATAACATTTTTACATTTAAGTATTAATTAACAAAATATAAATTAAAATAATGAGTAAAATGTAAGGTTACACTGTAGTGTGCCTCATCACCAGTAAAATAACCAGCCTTTGTATTTAATGTATATTTTCCAATCAATGTATCGCATCCAAACTAAATTGTGGCCAGTTTTACTTATTATACTGTGCTTTGACTGGCTATGTAGTTTAAAAGCAAAATTGTTAGCTATAGTATTGAAAAACATAATTCACAATGCAAAACCCCGGCCCTGCAGTTATCTCTCTGAAAATAAAAATCTTATGGCCTATAGCCTACTCGTTTCGGTTTAGGCTATGGGACTAAATGTTTTTTTTATACTTACACTATTTTATCCCCTATACTAAACATAAATATAATACTATATATATATATATTCACTTTGGGTAAAAAACTATCATTTAATCTTATTATAAATTAGCTTATATATTTATTTATTTGTTAAAAGTGACATGATTCTCCCCAGCTGTTCTTTTTAGGCTTACAGGACCTTGTCACAACAATGAACGGAATAACAACAACCTGCTAATAATAATAATAATAATTATTATTATTATTATTATGATTATTATGGTAATATTTGATTACCTGCCACTAGAAGCAAAACCTTAAAATAGGTGTCATTATGTCCCAGTTTGCATATCTCTTACTGGCTTTTATAAAATTAAGTAAAAGCATGCGATGAGCAGCAATTCTGTTTCTCTCTAACATACAAACTTTTATTTCATATATGAAAGAGAATTGCAGCACACCTTGAGTGCATGCGTTTATTTTTTTATAACTGCCAGAAACCATTTTGAGGTTGTGCCTATAGGCAGTTGGTCAAATTATAACAATTAGGCTATTAATAAAGCCAGTTATTCCGTTCATGGCTGTGACAACGTCCTGAAAGCCTAAAAAGAAAAGCTGGTGGGAATTGTGTTGGTTTCAAACAAATGAATAAATTAACAAGCTAATTTATAATATGCTTAGACTATCATTTTTTTTCATTAGCCACACTTTATTCTGTGTGTGTGGTTACTATGACCCAGATGTGTAGCCAATGAAATAAAATGCTTAAACATTAAAATATAAGGTTTAGAAAATTTAAGTATAGAAAATAAAATTCAGAGGGAGAGACAGTACTGTAACTGCAGACCAGGGTTTTGTTGCATTGTGAATTACATTTTTCCACACTATAAGCTATGCAGTGCAACAACTAACAATTTTTCTTTTGAAATAAATAGCCAGTCAAAGCACGGCACATCCCATTATTATGATATTAGCTTATAATAATAATTGTCAGGAATCCTTCTGGACTGTCAGATTCATTCACTGCACCTGAACAGCCCCAATCACCAGACTAATCACTAATCACCTTCACCTGTTGCTCATCACTGCTCACACTACATAAGCCTAGAACACTCACTCATTTATGGTTTGATTTATTTGTTATTAGCCAGACTTATTTCTCTTCGGTGTGACAGCATTTACCTGACGATGTAGCCTGCCTGCTCACCAGTTTGTCATCCTGTCTGTTATCTTGTCCTGTGAATCCTGTACTGTTTACCTCGACTGGCATCATCTTGTTTTTGTTACAACCCGAAGTTAAGTTCTGTTTGTTTGTCTTCTTTTTGTTGGTATTGGTTATTTCTTTTATGAACAACCTCAACATTGTTTGAAGTATCATTAAATATCTATTCTCTGTTAATCTGCCTTTGTCTTCTCTCTGATCCGTAATAATAATAATAATATTATTATTATTATTAATAATAATAATAATAATAGTAGTTTGTGTTTCATTTTTGTTATTCATAATATTAGACATTTGTTTGGACTGTGCTCTTTTCAAGCAGCATTTTTTTCATTCTGCAGGCTGTTCGCTCTGGCAGTTGGTCAAATATTTGTTAGTTAGCCTATCATAAAGCAGAGTTATTCTGCAATCAGGTTATGTGCTCCATCAGGCTTATCATAATCTTAATAATATCTTGTAGTGTGCTGTGCCACAGTTTTCTGGTCTTGTAGTGTGCGCACGTTTAAGGTTTGTGTGTGCTGTAACCAGATTTCATTATTGTTTACGATTTTAAAACTCCTGCAGCAGGTGAGTAGAAAACGAAAGCACATTAGAACAAGGAAAAATCAGATACTTATGAAAATCTTTAACATAATGACAAATTAAAAATGTAGCAAACAAATGACGGGCTTGTAACCCAATTACAGTGTAACATTAAATAAACCCCTATTTCCCACAGAACAAAAATCTATTTATGGGCAGGAACAAAAACTTTGTTCCTGCCCATAAATATACACTTTTATAAAAGGATATACACTTTTATATCTTTCTTGGAAAATATATCTTTTTGAAACTCATTTGATATAATTTTTATCTTTATTTTAATGTATTTTTTGTTGGTCTGTTATCTGCAAAATAAGCAAGAAGAAAGAATAGCATGAAGTGCACAAGTCAGCTATATGCTTGTATACTTTAACACAATTTGTTATATAATGTGCAATATTTACAGTTCTAGAGAAGCCCGTTTTAAACTGTTTTAATTTTTAATGACATTATCATTCATTGCGCTGGTCACTTTAAATGAGCCAGGGCAGGCTTTACAGGCTATTTGCAGCGCTGACCTTGTTCCCAGATCACTTCGGAAGAATGAACTTGGTTGGATGAATGATAGAAGTAAGAAACTCATTGTGAGGAAGAAGATGCTTTGTGCATGCCTGACCACAATTTTTTTTGTTTTTGTTTTTGAGAGAGTGTACATGCCGAATTTTGCCAGCCTGTCAAGATGAAAAATTGCTTGCAGCGCCTTAATATTTATAACATAACTATAAGAAATAAGACTTATGACTCCAGAAGAATTTGTTTTATGGATACTGTGGCATAATAATACTGTGAAATTGTCCTTGGTTAGTTAAAGACAATGTGGGAAATATTACTTTAAATTCACTTCATTTTGAATTGACTTAAACTGCATGTGTTACCCACTACATTGCAAAGTTACTTGTCAAATTACCATGGACCATTAATTTGAGTTTAAATTCTTTCATTAGCTTGTTTATGAAAACTGCATGCATGAAAAAAATGACATTCAGTTAAAGATTCAATAACTGAAATATAAAAAAAAAAAAGTTTTATTAGATTAATCCTCTTTAGAGAATTAAGTTACACATTTAAATGGTGAGTTGTCGCCATCTATTGTCGTTATGTCATTGCTACAGATTTATTTAGTCCTATTTTGAATTAATAAATCATTATTTTGACTTTTTGTCTTGTAATTTTAATTTAGTATATCATAACTTGGGCTTTGCTCAACAGGCAGAAAGGAGCTTAATTACAGTTTTATCAAAACTTGTCAATTATTTATTGTCAATTGTTTGCACACAAGAATGTTTTGTCTTGGTGATTTGGAGTTTCCAGTACAGAGACCAAAAGTATATAGTGTAAAGTTTTGCAAACAATAAATGTATAAAAAGATCAGATAAAAAAAACTCTAAGTGCCATCTAGAAATCACCAAATCAGACATAAGAAGACTGCAGTGGACTATCAGGACAGCGGAGAGGATTAGTGCACCTGCTCAACCTCCAGATCTCTACATATCTTTCTCTATACATCTTTATTATTAGATTAGTTGCTTCCTGTTTTAGTCATACATATACACAACCCTTACTGTATATGATTTTGTATCCAAAATGTTTTATTATTTACTTTATCCACTTATGTCATTCTGTGTTCTTGTGTTGATTTGTATGTATATACTGTATGTATATGTGCTTCTGGAAAAAAAAAAACACCTTGTGTGTTTGCAGACACTTGTCAAATAAATCTCATTCTGATTTCTCTGGACACATATTTCAAAGAAATCTCAGCAGCTGAATAACAAACATTATTATTATGCATTATTATGCCATCAAACATAACATAACAGAAGATGTCTGGCCTTTCATAATACTAAATATCTGCTACAGATCATTGACTGCAAAACATTTATTGTGATTTAAGTGAAATTACATTATACATATAATAAGTTGGTTAATTGGAGAAATTAGTAAATGATAGCACTTTAAAATGAGACCAGTTTAAAAAAAGACGTGTTAACACGTAAATTGCGTGTTAACACGTAAATGACGTGTTAACACGTACCAACGTGTTAACGCGTAAATTACGTGTTAACGCGTAAATTACGTGTTAACACGCAATTACGCGTTAACACGTTTGTTGCAGACGTTTTGGCCCCAACGGCCTTCCATACCAAGGAAACCCATTCTCGTGTGCTCTGACGCAACCGCCCATTTTTGGAAACATGCGTCAATGGACGAAACCATGTGTGAAATGGGGGTGACCGCGCAAAGAAAATTGTTTTCAAACAAATTAAGTTATTTCAAACACTTAATTTTTTGCTGAATATGATTTACAAATTAATAATTACTCATATGTTCCTATAAATGCTTGACTTAATGTCAGCGTTTGGCTTTTTTCTCCACAATGTACACTGCGAAGCCCCTTTTGCTACACGGGATATAAAGTCTGTGACGCGGAGACGCAGGTTGGCGTTCATAAGCAGAGCTACGAAATAGAGTAGTGCCATTTAAGTGAGTCATCTAACGGCGTGACCTGTAGAAGTAGCTCTGAACTTCACTTTGTCGCCAAAATCAGTTCAACAAAGTCCATTGCGGCACACTCATCACTGCCGTGAGTCACTGCTATAGGAACAGGACTAAACTACGAGAGCACCGGGTTCACTGAAGAAAAGTAGGTGCTTCACAGTTTTGTTTTTTGTTTTGTTTTTTCATTTTCATCCGGTTCTAGTAGAACATCTCGGTAGCGATGATTATAAGGCATTAGTTACACAGGAGCATCTATTTATTGGACTATTAAAAGGCAACATAAATTGGGAGTGCAGACTTTTTTAATAATAAAGTATTATTCCTGGATTTATCATTTTAAAAAGTATTTTGGAATATCATTTTAGATTAGGTATAAAGGAATCCCTTTGCTTGGAAGTGATTTTTTTTGCCACTGAAGACACTGGTCGTCTGGGAATTCATTTTCATCCATCTGAAATTTCCTCCTCTTTCCCTGGATCATGTACCAGGATTACACCGGGACATACGACACATCCTCCCGCGGCAGCAGCAGCTCACCGGCGCACCCGGACACCAGCCCCATCCCCGCCTCCAGTTACCAGGTATGCACAGATGTGTCTCAGCGCCCGTATACACTTTACATGCTTAGACTGCGCTCTTCGAGTTTACATTATTAGATCTACACATGAATTCAAACTCACAGCGTGCACTTATGCACATCAATATATTATCCTCTTGACACATTCCATGCATTATTAAACAGCAACTTGCGAGTACAGTAATAAGCCATTAATATCTACTTATTAAAGTCCCTATAGTAGGTATACATCTGCGATTTAGCCTAAATGGCAATTTCTACACGACTGGCAATCACTGAAGGTTAATGGTCGTTTTATGATGTAAACAGAACTGCATTTAGTGATTCTGTGCTGTGTTTGATGAAGAAGCAATCACGAGTGATGTGCTTCAAGCTGGACATTCGATTCTTGCGTATGCAAACAGACGATGCGCCCTTACCTGAAGTACCCTATAGGCTACCCTCGGTATACAGTATCCTGTTGTGTGGGTGTATGAGCGCAACTAAACGATCAGGTTTTTAATGGTTTTTAATAATTATGTCGAAAGAAAGTACATTGAGAAAGCCCATATCTCCACAATAGTATGCGCGACATCCACTGAGATTCCGTCTGGCTCTAAATGATCCCTTTTCCCCGTGATGACATTTATTATAGGCTATAGTGCGCATGTCGGCACTAATAACATTTTGTTTCTTTGGAATTAAGCATCTCGTCAGTCGTCAGATAAGGGCAGTGGCGTGGGTGGTGTGCGTAATGTATAATAAACCCACGGATTGTGCGCACGTAGTGACCAAAGGATGCCACACTTCCGGGACTTCCACTTCATAACCTTCATGAGTATGTTTAGTAATGGGTTGTTTTTCTGAAAATACCCTTCCACTGGCCGTCTTTATAGAGAGTATAAAATTACCACAATTCAAATATTAATCTAAAAACTAATTGGCCAAACTTTGGGCTTGTTTTAGACGTTTTCCTCTATCTTGGCGGGTCTGTATGTTGAAGTGAAATGCCAGTATATGGGCTTTCGCCTTACAAAAAATATGTTTCTAGCCTATATCTAATGTTTTGTTTGCGGGCAGTTTAGTTTTTTGCTCACTAGACGTTGGTTTTTGAATTTATTACAGCACATGTCAGAAATTCCCGAACATGGTCACCTTGTAGGGTTGCCGTTTTACTAAACACATGGAATAAACTGCCCCCTTTCGATTCCAGCGTGTGTTGTTTTGACTCCTTCGGGGGAAAATCATGCTGAGGGGAAAATTGTGTACTCAAGAAAAGAGCAAAGCGCCAATTTCGCAACACGAGACAGAATGATAGAACAGTTCAGTGATTCAGTAGCCTATGTTAAGTCGGTGGGATACAAACGCGACAGTTCCTGGAAGTCAGTGTAGTCTTTCGCAATACTTTCCCTCTAAAAAAAAAAAAAAAAAAAAAAAAAAACTTCTTTATCTTTTTAAGCAATATACTCTACTATTAAAAAAAAAAAAAAAAAAAAAAAAAAAAAAAAATATATATATATATATATATATATATATATATATATATAAATGTATATATATATATATATATATATATATATATATATATATATATATATATATATATATATATATATATATATATATACATATATATATATAAATAAATAAATAAATATATATATATATATATATATATATATATATATATATATATATATATATATATATATATATATATATATACATATATATATATAAATAAATAAATAAATAAATATATATATATATATATATATATATATATATATATATATATATATATATATATATATATATATATATATATATATATATATATATATATATAAAGTTAATACATAGCCCACTGCTGGCGCGTTCATTTTTATAGCAGCGCGTTTTCCGTAATTCATATGCCTTCCAGATGATTTGCGGTAAACAACGTGTTCAAATGAAGTCCGTTTCCCGTTAAAATCCCACCAGGAATGTGTGAATGGAGTGGAATTTTGTGGATGGAATGTACTGGCACGGGATCCCAGTTCAGTTTCCCGTCAGTCTAGAATAGACAGAGCAGTCTCATAAAGTGATTCAGCATTTGGACTCCAGCCTATATGTACAAAGAATAACATTTGTAATACATTTCACGATATGTTTTTACATAATGACTTAAAAAAAGAAGTATTATGCATTTACATATACATATTTATATAATGTATTTTCATTGTTTGTCCGTGTTATTTCACGGTGCATTAACTAACTTTAACTAGCACAACTCTGGATTTTATAACACATTAGCAAATGTTCAACTATTCTTAATGCTGTATTAGCATACTATTTTTCAGTATTAGTGCATGTTAATACTAACATTAAGAAATAAAACCTTGTTGTAAAGTGTGAACATATAAATTAATATACGTACATGCATATGTGTGTGAGTGTATTTGAAGAGATGAAAATGTTAACGTTTGCCAATTTATACTCAAAGGATGGCATTTGCTGTTTGTTCAAACTAGGTGTTTAAAATGAGCTGAAACAACATAATACTTGAGATTTTTGGGGGGACAATTTTTTTTGTTTTACGAATAATCCGCTTAAATTTGTAAAAACTAATAAGTTAGATTATGTCCTTCATGTTGTTCCAACACATCATTTTGTGGAACCCAGCATTTTTTTTTTTACAGTTTAAACGGTTTTTAATGGTAAATACATAAATGATGTAAGTTTTTGCTAATTTTTATAACAAAGAGTTTCTTGTATGTATAATATAATTGTGTTGAGAATAAAAAAATACAAAAACAGTGATTTTGCAACTATGCTACTAGTCAGAAAACTCATTTTGTCACAAATGTTACATATTTTTGTCTGCAAGTGATTAGATTGTTGCACACTAAAAAAAGGAAATTCAGGCAAATGTAAATTTAACAGTAAAATGCAGCTTGAAGGATTATATATTTTTTAAATTGAATATTTGCAAATCTGCATTTCCAGATCAACAGATTTAGCTGAAATTAAAACTTGGCATTACATACCGGTCTAAATATAAAATAGAAAGAAAAAAGTTTTCAAATATATATATAAAAATGTATTATCGTATAAGAAGCACATCTGACTGCATTTAAACACTCCAATTGTTTAAAGTTTGAAATCTGTGACTTATTTTAGTAAATACTTGTCAAAATTTTAGTCACCATTATATTTTTAATCTTCTTTTAAACAATGAGGTGTTCAAATGCAGTCAGATGCGATAAGACAATCAATTTCTTAATTGACAAAAAAGAAAAAAAAAGTTGTATACCCACACAGCGGTGAATCCACTGCCCATTGCATCACAGAGGCTATTATCTAATCCTGGTTGGCTTCTGCTAGGGAGGGTTTTGGGCTTTCCCATGATTCACCAAGTGTGTCACCCTGTCGCTCTGGGGGTCAAGCAGTCAAGAGGGTGCAGAGGGAGGTAGCTTGTGGAATGATTCATTAGTCTCAGATGATGGGAATTTGTAAAACAACTAAAAAAATAGGTGGCTTGTAAAATGCAGCAACACAGATCGAGAAATGAATAATCAAGTAACTAAAAATGAAGTTTAACTTTTTAATAAAGAGCAACTGTAAACTTACACTAAATATTGTGTGGTCACACTTCATTTTAATGTACAACTCACGCTACTAACAAACCTTTAACTAAGACATTCAGCTCAAGAAACTGCTAATTAGCTGCTAGTAGCTGGGTTTAGGTTTTGGGTAGGTCATAGATTATAAGTGTAAATAAACAGTGAATATCTTAATAACAGGCCGGTAATAAACTAATGATTTAATGGTGTGAATTGTAACTAAATTGTTTGTTTTTTCCTCCACAGAAGTACCGAATAGACATGCCTGGCTCTAGCAGTGCCTTTATTCCAACAATCAATGCCATAACTACCAGTCAGGACCTGCAGTGGATGGTTCAGCCCACAGTAATTACATCTATGTCTAATCCGTACTCGCGGCCTCACCCGTACGGCCTGTCTGTGTCTAGTGGGCCAAGCCTCCTCGGTCACACAGCCCTCACACGGCCTGGGGTCATCCGCTCCATTGGCGATGCCCGTGGTCGACGCAAACGAGATGAGCAGGTTAGTGTTGAATTTGAAACATCGAAACAAAAATCGAACCTACAGAACCAGTTTTAATGTTTAGCACAGAAACATGCTTTTAAAAGGGACCAGTTTGCCCAAATGGGAAAAATCTGTCATCATTTTTTCCATCTTCAATAGGTCCCGTCTGTCTTTTGTTCTTCAGTTAAACACAAAAGAAGATATTTCGAAGTAGGGCTGCACAATATAAAATAAATTGAATATTGCAATATTTTGTTATTCTGTGATCTAGATTGCGATATGAATTCAATTTCACCAGATGACTTGAATATCTCTATTTAGAAAGAATTAATAATTCTAGACTGATTGGGATGATTTTGTAAATAAGTGCATCTGATTAAAAGATAATACATGCTTAGATCAATACAATAAAAAAAAAAATATATATATATATATATACAATTAACATGAACAGTTTCACAGTTTTCTGAGTCGATCGGTATTCAGGTACAGTAATTACATAATAAAAATTATTTAATAAATGCCTGAATATTTTTAAAATCATTATACAGTCACAGGCCTCAAAAACAGATTAAACTGATAAATTAAAAAGCCATACTCAACATTGCGAATCCTGTGATGTGACTTTTGCGAATGATTACATTGCAAAATTGATAGAAATGATAGCAGCCCTATTTTGAAAAATATTATATTATTATAATATCATATTATTTCAGTAAAAATTGAGTTAATTGACTTTTTGGGTGAACTATCCCTTTAACATGCTGTAAAAACTGCTAAATTTGTAATGACAAAAAGTCAAGACAACAAATACTTAAGTCGCTTTAACTTATTTTGATAAATTAATTAGGCTTCAACTACATTTTAAGAAGTTTAACTTAATATTTTGAGTCAGCTTGATTGATGTATGTTGAGATGACTAGAAAAATTCATTTGATTCAACTCAAAAAGTTAAGTCAGCAATTTCTCTTTCAGTGTAGGGAAGTATTAAATATGGCACTTTTTCAATTTAGCAATAATAACAATTTTAGAATTATAAGGTTCTATCTGATATTTTTGACAAAATTGAGTTGACATTCTTATTAAATGAAAACTTATTTACATTGTGGGACGTTTTTTTAAAAGTTGCTTACATTTTCAGGCTTTTTATTAAAAAAAAAACAAATGTTCACATATACTGTTTGCTATGAAATGCAAAAACTTTGAAGCTCAATATCTCAAAATCATTCAGAACGCAGATAGAACCTTATAATTCTGCTGTTATATAATGCTGCTTTGAATTATTTTTCCTTTTTTATTTAAATATTTAAAAGAACATTCATTAATTAACATAACTAACAACACAACATATACACAATTGAAATCAGAATTATTAAACCCCCTTTGATTTTTTTCCTTTTTAAAAATTTCCCAAATGATGTTTAACAGAGCAAGGATATTTTCACAGTATGTCTGAATGTTTGTTCTTCTCAAGAAAGTCTTGTTTGTTTTATTTCGGCTAAAATAAAAGCAGTTTTTAATTTTTTAAAAAACATTTTATGGTCAAAATTATTATTCCGATTAAGCTATTTTTGTTTGATAGTCTACAGAACAAACCATCATTATACAATAACTTGCCTAATTACCCTAACCTGCCTAGGTAACCTAATTAACCTAGTTAAAAACCTGTAAAAAAAAAGTAAAAAATAAAATAAAATAAAAATAAATAAATAAAAAAAGAATAATAAAAGCATGTAAAGCTTTAAGCTGTATAGAAGTGTCTTAATATCTAGTAAAATATCATTTACTGTCATCATGGCAAAGATAAAGTAAATCAGTAATTAGAAATTAGTTATTAAAACTAATATGTTTAGAAATGTGTTGAAAAAAATTTCACTGTTAAAACAAAAAATTGGGGAATAAATGAAATAAGGCTAATAATTTTGACTTCAACTATATGAACATAGTGCTTTAACACTGTGTATGTATAAACAAAGACAAAACAAATCAACATCAGACAACATCAGTACAGTACAAGCAAAACCTGACAGCATCAGCATCATTTTGTCCATTTATAATTATACCTGGAAGTAATTTTTAAATGGACGCCACATCGTAGTGAACTTGGACCCAGAACCATTTAAATTAAGTCAGATTTTTTTTCTAAACTAAGGAAATGCAACACATCATTGGCAAAATAAGGGGGAAATGATTGTTTCCAGTTGATTTAAATCAAGCGTCTTCCCAAAAGAGAAGACAATGGAGTCCAATTCACTTTTTGACAAATTGTTATTTTCATATACAATACCAAAGACAGCAGTTAAGGGATTTACAAAATATTTTGGAGTAAGATTTAAAAAAAAAAAAAAAAAAAAAAAATATATATATATATATATATATATATATATATATATATATATATATATATATATATATATATATTTATATTTATATATATATATATATATATATATATATATATATATATATATATATAAATATATATATATATATATATATATATATATATATATATATATATAAATATATATATATATATATATATATATATATATAAATATATATATATATATATATATATATATATATATATATATATATATATATATATATATATATATATATATATATAATTTTTTTTTTTTTTTGGATCAAATTACAGATAATCTGGGACATAACCAAAACATATGGGGCTAATGTAGCAGGGGACTTCTTGCATCTTGTACATATGGGGTCAACAGAGGAATACTTCCTTGCCAGCTGGGACTTTGCTTTGAAAATGTAAATGTAGTTTAAAGCACTTGTATAAATGCATGTGATTTAAATTGTGGCATAATAGTTAATGCTAAGCTTTTACATTTTTTATCATTTGTAAAAACTAAATTGAGAATGGTTACATGTATAAGCTCAACCCGTGTTTTGTTTACAGCTCACCCCAGAGGAAGAAGAAAAACGGCGAGTTAGACGAGAAAGAAACAAACTAGCTGCAGCAAAATGTCGGAACCGCAGAAGAGAGCTGACCGAGATGCTTCAAGGGGTGGGTGTTTTTTATTTTTTATTTATTACCACAAGCACAAAACACAAGCATTCCCTAAAACCACTGGTACAACTCGTATTTAGCAAATATCCTCAATGAAATATCTTATTTTTGTTTTACAAGGAACACTAAAATGACCAAAAAAAAAAAAAAAAAAGGTTTTAAAAAGCACAGAGGAAAAGTGTTGTCTGTCTGGCAGACGTGGGAATGCCCCGAGTTTCAGACAATGCTGGCTGCAGTTGAACTACTTAGCTTTATAATGGCATTTCTCAGGCTGTCAGACCTGAAACATTAGGAAGGAATGTGCTACAGGGGTTGGAGAGAAGCTCTTGTCTATAGAGGAGGAAAACCGCAACTAGAGTAGCCATCAAACCCCACGCACTGCAAACTTACCTCTTCCATTCCCTACTTCATTCTTCACCAAATAAGGAACTGATGATAGCTAGGCCCTTTTTTACAACAATGTTTCTTTCTTTGTAAATGTAGCCCTTGTATTGATTTTAGTTTCCTTCTTCCTTGTACAATAAGTCAAAGAGCGCTAGTTTATCTTTGGCTGTCTGGCTACACTGTCAGTGGTAACACCTTTTGTAGGTCTTGACTTTTTTTTTTAAACACTGTTGTTTCAAGCATTCAATATGCCAAAGTAATGTAAATAACTCAAATTTAATTGGGACAGAATTGCAGCGTGACTTTCATAGGGCTAAATTGGTCAAAAGTTCTGGTAAACAAAGGAACTACCAGAATTCTAGAACTACTAGAATAGCAATCATTCTGACTGTTCATATACCACTGCATTGAATTTGTTTTTGTCTGTTATATTTACATTCAACACTTCTATTAAGATTTTAGAATTGTCAAATATCTGTTGTCATATTTCATTAAGCCATTACCCTTAGAATACAATCTTTTTGTGATGTACAGTTGTGTTACGAGTTACTAGACCACCAGTGAAGGTCTCTGTTTGTCTGGAAAGTGGGAGAGCAAAGTTTTTTCAAAGCAGTGAAAATGTGGTTTTGAAAGACATGTTTGAAGTAGTTTTTGCTACCAGAACGTTATGTTTTTATTTTTATTATTTAAATGTATGGGGAAAAAATAGCAGATGCTGAAATGCATGCGATCATTATGACCATTATTGCCATTGAAGACACACTCTGAACTCTTTTGTGTTTTGTAATTTTAATAAAATAATGTTAGAGTGAAATATACTAACATTTAAGAAAAGTCGGGGAATTATAATTGAATGAGGTTTATTTTAAAAAAGTTATTAAATTATAAATTCAAAAACTGAAATGTGCCACTATACCTTAAGATAATCCTTTTAGAATTTACTCTGTTGAATTAATTACCGATGCGTTGAGAATCTTCATTGATGCTTTTATTCATTCATTCATTTTCCTTCGGCTTAGTCCCTTTATTCATCAGGGATCATCACCACAGCATAATGAACCGCTAAATTATCCAGCATATGTTTTGCAAAGCGGATGCCCATCCAACTGCAATCTAGTACTGGGAAACATCCATTCACAAACATACACCAATTTTTATATTTTGTATTTACCTACTGTGGGAGAAATCAGAGCACCCGGAGGAAACCAACGCCAACACGGGGAGAACATGCAAACTCCACACAGAAATGCCAACTGACCCAGCCAAGAATCGAATCAGCGACCTTCTTGCTGTGAGGCAACAGTGCTAACCACTGACCTACCGTGCCACTAGTTTCAGTAGTGTTATGATGTTTATTAACTGTGTACTGCGGCTCAGTGTATTTAAAAAAAATCAATGTACCCTTAGATGAAGAATTTGCTGTGATTTCTGTTTGCGATCTAAAAAAAAAACAGTTTCACATAAAAAAACTAAATAGATTACATATTACAGGATCATTTCTCGGTAAGAAACAACCCATTGCACTTTAAAAACCAATTGCTACCAACCTGACATCCTCCTCTAGAGCCCCAGAAATCATACCTGCAACTTTTTTTCATTCATTTGTTCATTTTCCTTCAGCTTACTCCCTTTATTTATCAGGGGTCGCCACAGCAAAATGAACTTCTCCATCTATACACAATCAATCAGTAAGGTCAATTTAGTTTATTAAATTCACCTATAGCGCATGTCTTTGGGGTAAACCGGAGCACCTGAAGGAAATCTACACCAACACACAGAGAAATGCCAACTGACCCTGCGGGGACTCAAACCAGCGACCTTCTTGCTTTGAAGCGACAGTGCTAACCACTGAGCCACAATGTCATCTGCAATTTTTTCATGAATCGCTAATTTACCCAAAAAAAAGTGAAAAAATTGTTACTCAAAACCAGTCATAAGTGTCCATTTTTTTTTAAAATTGCGATTTATTCATTATCTGAAAGCTGAAAAAAAAGTCTTAATTATTAGCCACCCTGTGCATTTTTCCTTTTAAATATTTCCCAAACGATGTTTAACAGAGCAAGGAAATTTTCACAGTATGTCTGATAATATTTTTTTTTCTTCTAGATAAAGTCTTATTTCATTTCGGCTAGAATAAAAGCAGTTTAAATTTTTTTAAAAACATTATTATTAGCCCTTTAGCTATATATTTTTTTTGATAGTCTACAGAACAAACCATCAATTTACAATAACTAATAATACAATAAGGGTTAATAATTCTGACTTCAACTGTACATTTAGGTTTTATTTGTTAGGACAGAAAGATAAATATATATTCGAATAACTGGGAGGATTATAAAAATCAAAATATAAAAAAAAAATCAGGTTTAAACTTGTTTAAGTTCTTAGCAATGCATCAAAAATTGTTTTTAATTATTTATAGTTGGAAAATATCTTGTATGAAATATCTTCATATATATTTACTTCAAAATTATCGATTTTCCCTTTAAGCCCAAAAAAAATTGATTTATTTTTGGCTATTTTCACAAATGTACATGTGCAACATAAGATCCAGAGTCTGTTTGTGTAAAAACACAATTTAGCAATAATAAAAAAATGAATGATCTTGAAAATCTATTCAAGAATATTAGCCAAAATGAAGCATAATCATTTTTGTTACATTTCTATTTAAAGGAAACAGAGAAGCTAGAAGAAGAGAAAGCTGACCTCCAGAAAGAAATCGAAACCCTGCAGAAGGAAAAGGACAAGTTGGAATTTATGTTGGTGGCCCACAACCCTGTGTGCAAACTGCCGCCCGAAGAACGCCACCAGAGCTCACATTCCCAGCAGTGCGTGCCCCTCCCCCTGACCATGCGCTCTAATCTGGTTCCCCGTGGGCCAATGAACACCCTCAACCCAGTGGTGGTTAAACAGGAGCCTTTGGAAGACGACGATGATGACGAGGATGATGACGACGAAGAAGAAAAAGTCCAGCATTCAGTCATCAAGCCCATCTGCTTAGGCGGCGGCATGTATTGCTCTGATGGAGACAGCCTCAACACGCCTGTGGTTGCTGCTTCTACACCGGTGTCCACCCCAAACAACCCAAGTCTCATCTTTACTTATCCCAGCATGCTCGAGCCTGAGAGCCCATCACCCTCGTCAGAGTCCTGCTCTAAAGCCCATCGCCGCAGCAGTAGCAGCGGTGACCAGTCCTCAGATTCCCTAAATTCTCCCACCCTGTTGGCTCTTTGAAGGAAATTTTGACATTGCTCAGCTGGGATTTGAGTCAGAACTTCACATCAAGTTGAGAACTCTTAAGGGCTAATTTGCTCTTTTTATTTAAACGTTTCAATTTTTTTTTTTCGGTCAGTTGTTGTTTAAATGTACATGCAAATTCCACTCGCTGTATTAATTACAAATTGTGGTGAGGTTTTGTGATGAAGGTAAAGCCAGAGGAGAGATCGCATCTTTCATCTTTAGCATAAGACTCAGAGCAGGTTGCGGTCAGATGTTTGATTTAAAAGATCAAAAATTTATTTGTTTTACTAGCTTGATAATGCTGGGTACACACACACATACACACACACTGGTAATCAGGATGATTTTGGGCCCATTTCTCCCCTTTTTGACAATCTAAAGTAACATCTTATCTCGATGGTTCAAAAGTATATCTTAAAATTTCCTGTGGTGTGAGGTGTATTAAGACTTAATCTGCACAGAAGAACATCTCCGATTGGGAATCATATAATATTTACAATCAAAATCCCGATGTGTGGAAGTAACCCTGAGGAGAAACGCACATACGAACTGGAGATCATCACATGAAACAAAACAATATCCAATCAGAAAGCAAGCTGGCAGAAGAGGGCAGTATAATAAATAAGCACAGTCATGGCGGAGCACAAAAAAAACCCGATTTGCACAGCAGAAATGGAAGATCAGCTTGTAGATTTATGCCGATAAATGATGATGTTTATGCAGTTATTTGTCCATCATGTTTGTTCTCTAATCTCAAGAGATTTGAAAAAATAACGATCTGTTGGTGTGTGGTGTGCTGTCTGGTGAGCTTAGAATCACCAAGAGGCGACACTCGATAGAACTTTCCATTGCAACAGCCTTGCAATTCCACCATTTTGGAGTGAAAGTGATCGGCCGTCCATTGGATCTTATTGCTGTTGCGATGGCAAGCAGCTGCTTTGTTTTTTAGTTATTTATTTGTTTTAAAAAGTGCATTAAAAGCTGAGATACAACCTGAAAGATGAAAATACAACACTTACCATCACAATCATTAGCACTTTAAATAGTTTAAAGACGTTGCTGTTGTTCTATTAGAGTTTTCATTCCAAAATGGCCACTGCGTGACACTAGCAGCATCTAGTGGCTGTTTCCCAAATCGCACTAGAGTGTCGCCTCTTGGCGATTCTATGCTCTTTGCTCACGACATGCCACACACTATGCGAACAAAACAGTGAAAGCTAAACATTTTCAACACAATCTCATAGCAATTCATAACTTTTTGATTTGGAGATGCTGCATGACTTGAAAATATATTGATCTGTTAGTGTGTGGCGTGCAGCGAGACAGCACACTATACACCATGCAAACAAAATGGTGAAATCTAAAAATGTTCGTAACTTGGGTCAATTTGTAACTTTGATTTAGTGGAAGATCAGCTTGTAGATTTATGTTGATAAATGATGTCGATGTTTATTCAGTTATTTGTCCACCATGTTTGTTCTATAGCCTCAAGAAATTCTGCAAGATTTGAAAAATTAACGATCTGTTGGAGTATAGTGTGCTGTCTCACGGCAAGCCACACACTATGCGAACAAAACATTGAAATCTAAACATTTAACAATCTCATGGCATTTCATAACTTCTTGATTTAGTGGAAGATCAGCTTGTAGATTTATGTTGATAAATGATGTCGATGTTTAATCAGTTATTTGTCCGCCATGTTTGTTTTCTAGTCTCAAGAGATTCTGCAAGATTTGAACAGTTGTATATCTGTTGGTGTATAGTGTGCTGTCTCACTGCACACCACACACACTATACGAACAAAATAGTGAAATCTAAAAATGTTCATAATTTGGGTCAATTCGTAACGTTTTGAATTAGTGGAAGATCAGCTTGTAGATTTATGTCGATAAATGTTGAATTTTGTTCTATAGTCTCAAGAGACGCTGCATGATTAGAAAAATGAACGATCTGTTGATGTATAGTGTGCGGTCTCACGGCACTCCACACACTATGCGAACAAAACGGTGAAATCTAAACATTTTCAACAATCTCATGGCAATTCATAAATTTTTGACAAAGTGGAAGATCAGCTTGTAGATTTACGTCGATAAATGATGTCAATGTTTATTTAGTTATTTGTAGAGATTCTGCAAGATTTGAATAGTCGAAGATCTGTTGGTGTATGGTGTGCTGTCTCACGGCTCACCTCACAATACAAACAAAACGGGTCAATCTAAAAATGTTCGTAACTTGGGTCAATTTGTAACTTTTTTGATTTAGTGGCTAGTTATTATTTCTTTGTATGATCTCATTAGTTCTTAGTACAACTTTCTCATTTAGGTTTAGGTGTGGATTGGGGGCACACATCCCTTTAAAAATCATACGCAAGATCAATTCCGTATGAATTAGACACTTTTCTGATAATACGTTACGTTTCCTCATAAGATTGGGCTGGATTTTTTTTGTCCTTGTGTGTGTGGTCTCTTATAAGATTTCAATAAAATCATCTTTTAGTGTGTACCCAGCATTATTAGAGAGTGGGACTGCTTGAAAAAGTCTCAATAGGTACAGAATCAGGACACTAGCATAGATAGCTGCCCTAAAAACATCATCACCTTTTGTATTTGTACGTCTGAATATTGTCGCATTGTATTTTGTGCCCTGCTGTTTTTAATATTTAGGGTTCACTGGATGAGCCTGACTGCTAAATGTTGAAAGAACCAACTTGTATAATAAAACGATGACCTTTGTCGATATTTTGTTTATGCGCGCAAGCACTAAGGATAGATTGCCAAATTTACATAGCTTTTGTTATGTAAAGTTAACAAACAAACAAAGAAAAAAAAAAACACTTTATAGCATCAGCAAATCTACTGTCAGGGATTTTCTTCTGTGTCAGCGAGCCATACAAGCATTACTAGAAGCAATTGCACACAGAACAATATAACAGTACATGAGGGAAACTAGCCATATTGGGCTCTGCCTCCAACCCTGACATGGCAATACTGCTTTTGTATTGGTGCACACTGTGGTTTTCAAATAAAGATAGCAAACTATATATTACTTTTATAATATGTATGTTTATGTCAGCCCCTTTTCAGGGTGCAGTTTGTATGAATATGTATCTATGAACTCTTCTCCCTGAAACACTGGTTGGCACTGATTACTGCACTTTGTTGCAAACTTACAATCAAATAAAACACCGTTCCTTGTGATGATTGATAAAACATGGAAAGCAAAATGACAAAAGGTGGGCGTTGTGCATCAGACACTGAATAAATATACAAATTGCAATTGGAACGGAGACTGAACTTCAGAGAGGTTACTGTTACCGCAGTAACGTAAGGTGAAATAGAGTATTTATTGAACAGAAACTGAACTCAATAGTGGCCTCTACTTGAAGGACTTTGTTTCGAAGGATCCAAGAAAATGTTAGTGTTTGTTAAAAACAAGGATGAGTGATATGTCCCACCCTCCAAAAAGGAAACTGTTTAAAGACTGTGCTGTAAACTGTTCTCTGTTTGTCTTTGAACCTTGTGTAATTTGAGGAAGCCACCTATACAGCTTTCTGCACATGTACTGCTTATCAGTCAATGTATTTTCTCTCTCCCTGTCTGTCTCTTTCTCTCTCTTTTTTATTGCTTTAACTGTTGTTGAAAGACAGAAAAACAACCTACAAAAACAGCAATATGTGTTTGTTTCTTTGGTAATTTAAATTTATTATAATGATAATAATAATAAAAAAAAACATTTACAAAGTGTTATTTTTGGATAGTTGTACTTTGCTGTGCACAGTGTTTGGGTTTTCTGGATATTTCATTGTTACGATGTGGTGCTTGTTTCTTTACGTCTGTTACAAGATGGTAGAATGCACCTGCTTTATGCATCATACATCACTCATTTCTGCCCATCGTTTTTAAAATGCCCTTATATTAATTTGTGAAATGACACCATCATTGCAATAAAAGTCTTGATAATAATAATAATAATGACAATATAACACATCAAAAATAAGTTTTTTGTTTTGATATAAATACATACAATCAACATAATATAAATGCTGTTGATGAAGTAAAGGAAACGGGAAGCACTTTATGCAAAACAAAACATGCTAATGGTAATTAATGCCAATTTGGGCACACATTATACTAGATTGTTTACTTTCACACAGTACATTTCAAATCACATCCAAACTGATGTTTCGATTAAAGGTGCATTCTTTATCTTGCATTATTTTGAGAAAAAAAAAGACCCATTGTCTCATTTCAACTGATCAAATTTTGTAATGATTATGTGCAAGGTTGAAAGTTATTTGCCAAGTTGAAATTTTGGTAAGAAATAAATCAGTTTCAAGAACATTCATGGCTGTTTTGCAGTTGTGTATTGACTTCGGAAAAAAAAATAAAACAGCTTAAACCAGCAGACTGGCTGATTTTAGCTAGTCGACCAGCCTGGTTTTAAGGGGGTTTGGTAATTTCAAGGCTGGTTTCAGCCATTTCCAGCCTGGTCTTAGCTTATGAGGCTGGTAGATGACCAGCTAAAGCCAGACTGGGAGCCCAGCCATAATGTCCAGCTTAAACCAGGGTGGACAAGCTGGTTTTAGCTGGTTATTTTAGCCTGTTTTAGCCAAGGCTGGTTTAAGCTGTTTTTAGCAGGGTATTAGGCCAAATTCATCTGTCAGTGTGGAAATATTTTATTTTGAAATAAATAATTCAGTTTTAAAGAGATGAAATGTTCATTATGTGTCCAAAATATTATATGAGCAATTACAAAATTTGAATATAATGTAGTCTCAGACGGTGTTGGCTGTAATTGGTTACAAAGTAACTACTGTAATTTACTTTTCCTCTAAAAACGATTATCTTTCATTTGTAGATAATTTAATTACAGTGAATTGAAATAGAGCAGAAATTCAGCTGTTCTAAAATCAGTATCAGAGTAAATGTAATTCATGTTTTACAAATAGAGAGCTGCAGAATAACTATTTTCAACTAAAGACGTTTAGGTTTGTCAGATGCTTAAGAAACAATGAATTGAGTAGGAGATTATTGTTAATATAGCTGAAATATGGTGTCATTATCACTTTGTAACATTTTGTATTTTGATAAATATGTTTCAAGAGTTTACACCTAGACAATGCTCAACTATGATAGCAGGTTTGGCATGCTGTCCCGGGAGAGAACCATGAGCTCTGAGATAGATTAGGCCAATGTACATGTTTTTAGATTTTAGGAGGAAACCGGAGGACCTGGAGAAAACCCACGCAAACACAGGGAGAACATGCAAACTCCACACAGGAAGTGCTGACTGGTTTAATTAGAACTTGAACCTGTGGCCCTCTTGCTGTGAGGCAGCAGTGCTAACCACAGAGCCACTGTGTTGCCTGATCATGATTGAGGAGGGAAAAGGGAAGAATGAGGGAGGTGGGTTTTCCAAAAATGAAGGAATGAAGTTCAGGCAGGATATTTATAGTAGTTTTAGAATGATCTGATCGGCTAGCAGATGATTGGGGATGAGGATCAGCTGTACTCGATCATATCACATGCTCCTCTCTAAATTAGTTTGTGAGACTTCACTTAACATTTCTTGAGTGATATTGTTTGAAACAAGGCTAAAGGATTGCCCAATTACAAATAATTAATTTGTATTCTCTATTCTTTGAGATTAAGGATTTGAAGTTGTATTGAGTCAAGTCATTAAATTATTTTTCAGAAAATGTAATTTAAATACAATTTAAGTAATGCAATTAAATTTTTTTTTTTTAAAAAGTAACTTACCCATCACTGATCACTTTAAAAGCCTGTCAGCTCCATGTCTTGTTTGCTAAAATAAAATAATTAATAACATACCATAATAAAGTACTTTACTGATAGAATAAAATGAACGACAATTGATTTCACTTGAAGACAAATTAACAAATTACATGATTATTTTGGCAACCATAAACCAACAATATTTTAGTACCCACTTTTTTTAAGGCATTTTGCAGCTATCCACATTTTTAAAGAGGTCACTATGCTTGAGTATCCCACAGGGTGTTGCTTTAAACAACAAATGTCTTAGTGCTAACAGCATGTGTGAAATGGTACAATATTTAAACTTAAAGGTAAGTGAAATCTATTATTTCACTGAACTGAGGTTTGAGATGTAATTATTTTTCCAAGTAAAATTTTGGGAGAACTCAGGTCTTTGTCATGTAGTGGTTATTTTGAAATGGAAAAAAATCTATTGCTTCAGTTATCTATGTATACTTCAGTAATAATAAACAGAGTATGAATAATTCAAATAATTGCACTTGACAAAATGTCATAAATTTATCTTATTACTACATTAGTCCACACACAAAAATTGCACATTACAAAAAAGGTGTTATATTGTCACCTAGTGGTTACAGTGTGTAACATACTGTATTTAAGACATTTTTAAATGTTATTTTTTTCAGCATTGCTATTTAATTGCAAAGCAATTAAGCTATTAAAATGTGTGTGTGTGTATATATATATATATATATATATATATATATATATATATATATATATATATATATACACATACATACACATACATACATACACATACATACATACATACATACATACATACATACATACATACAAATAGGATATTTTTCCCCCTAAAATAAACATAAAATAAAATAGGTTTTAATCAAGATCTTAATAATTTAATCAAAATCCTTAATAAATCAAGACTTTAATCAGTTATTCACCCTCAAGTTCTTTCAAATCTTCAGGAGTTTCTTTCTTCTTTTAAACACTAAATAGGATATTTTGAAGAAAGCTAATTTGTCACCACTGCCATAGTAAAACAAAAAAAACTATGGAAGTTGATTATTACAGGTTTACAGCTTTCTTCAAAATATCTTCTTTTTTTGTTCAACAGGTGAAAGAAACTCAAACAGGTTTAGAACAAGTAAAGGGTGAGTGAATGATGATATTTTATTTTGGGATGAGCTATCCTTTAACAACTGTACTATAACAACATTTTAGAAAAGTTGTGTTAAAACATAAGCTATATTTTATAAGACCTGCTGTGTGATGTGTTTAATTGTATAATTGCATTGCTTTACATAGAATTCCATCATATTATTTCATCTATAGTTCTTTGATTATAAAATCTACAATAAGTATAAATTTAAATATTGTCTAATTAACAATGTAACTGATGTTATAGGGGTTAGACGATGAAAATTACATAAACAAGTCCTGCACAGTGGCCAGAGGGATTTTGACCCATTCTTCTTGCAATATAGTGGGCAGGTCACTACAAGATGTTGGTGGAGGAAAAAAAACAACTTCCTTACTTGCTCCTCTAAAACACCCCAAAGTGGCTCAATAATATTAGGTCTGGTGATTGTGCAGGCATCACTTCCATATATTTTATACCACTTTGTCATCAGTCTTGTATATTGTTGCATTATCATAGTGATGCATAGAACTGCCATACGATGTTTAAACCATTGGTGGTCTGAAAGTGACTCACCCATCTATAACAAGCCTATATAATGCCATGATATTGGAGCCCAAACCATCACTGATCCACCCCCATGCTTCACTCTGGGAATGTAACAGTCTGGGTGGTCTACTCTTTGGGGCTTCTACACATCATAACTCTCTCGAATGCGGGAAAGACAGTGAAGGTGATCTCTAAAGAGAAAAGTACATGTTTCACATGTATTTCCACTGGCCCAAGATTTCCACTGCTGGCACCATTAAAACCAATGTTTGGCATTGGCACAAGTGACTAAAAGTTTAGCTGTGGCATCCCAGCAACTTAGGGAAATTTCAAAACCCAAAAATGTTTTTGAACCATGCTATAGTGAAGAACTACTGTAGTAATTACAGAGTTGCCACTGTAACACAACAACTATCAGAATAAAATGAAAGACTCAATACTGTATTCTAAAACTATGGTTCTAAAAGATTAATGACAATGCAGACTCGCAGTGGGAGTATCACAATCGAGTGTTAGTCAAAACGCTTGAGGCAAGATACTAGATACATGCAAGTACATGAATCTCTCCACATGGTATCAGATTAGTTTCCAAGCATAAATGCATAAAGCCAAATCAAACAAAATAAATCAGTAAAAAACACCAGCATAAACAAACACTACTCATAAACACAAGAAAACAGAACTCACATTCGCACACAGCCACAACAGCACATGAGAAGTCTAAAGCACGCATACTCTAAGGCCACATTACTTTAAGGGCTGCTGATGACTGTGTGATGAAGTGCAGCTGTGAACCATGGATAGGCCTTCAATGAGTCTATCGCTGTGTCCCAAATGGCACACTATACACTATGCACTCATGCACTATTTACTTATGCACTTACACACTCAACAGCATAGTATATGTATGCAGTGTCGTCCCAAATGGCACACTGTTTTTTTTACTAAGCGGAAATTCAAACCGTTTCCCTGATAATGTTTGACGGTTGCCAAATCAGGGAAATAAACGACCGAATTATCAAATAATACCTGCCTTGAGTATAACCGCAAACACCATCGGGAGGCGCTATAATCACTCTTGTAGGAGAATTTTGCTTTCACCATCCAAAATAAATAAAGTTATCCAACATGTGCACCCGATAGCTCGGCCCCTTCTGCTATGTAAGAAAACCTGTGGTCGTTGAGTGCGTGAAGTGTCCATCATTCCACACTTCACTTTACTGGCTGAATGAGTGCATCATCCGGGTAATTAAAGTGCACTTATCATTTTTAGAGTTTTCAGTGTGAACACACTACTTACACTATTTATACTACAAAATGGCGTAGAATAGTGCATATATATGCGATTTGGGATGCAGCTTATCAGAGAGGTTCTACAAACAGTGGGCAGAGCTTCAGTGAGCATGTCACAGGGATTTTCTACAATGCTACCTCAAAATATGACATGACAGTCTCACTTCCAGAAATTCACATATCTAACCACCATACTCCAAATCAGTCCTTAAAAGGGGTAAAGAAATGACGGGGCTAACGTGTCAACAAGATGGCACCGAGCATGGCTGCCGTGTTGCGAGCTCCTAGCAACCTTTGTTGTGTTTTTCTGGTTTTACTTGTATTTTTGTCGTTTTTCGTGCTGGATGTACACACTCTCATTACCTACGACAGACACACACTTTGGGTAATTGGCTCACTCGAAAACACAATTTCTGTAACGACGCTCTGTTTACAAACACAGCATCAGAGCCCTTTGTCTGGGTCACACAATCGAAGCGATGAAGGTAACGCAGTAGGAAAAGAGGAAAGAGAGCTGGCGTCCTCGTCAGACTGAGACACCGTGGGTTTTGACCTCTGCTCCCCACCATTCTGCTGGCTAACGTTCAGTCACTGGACAACAAACTTTGTGAGCTACGGGCGCGCATTTCCTTCCAATGGGAAACAAGAAACTGCTGCATTATCTGCCTTACAGAAACTTAGCTATCTGTGGAGGTACCAGACACAGCTGTTGAACTTTTGGGGTTCTCCGTGCACAGTTCGGACAGAACGAAATAACTCACAGGGAAAAGCAAAGGAGTTGGTGTGTGTTTCTTTATTAACAACTCATGGTGTGATGAGAGGAACATACACAGAGTTAAATCATTTTGTTCTCCTGATCTGGAATATCTTATGCCTCGGTGTCGGCCGAGGGAGTTTACAGCAGTTACAATTACGGCTGTGTACATCCCCCCTCAAGCCAACACAGAGCAGGCGCTCAGGGAACTGTACGGGAGCATAAGCGAGCAGGAAACTGCTCACCCTGAGGCAGCGTTTATTGTTACAGGAGACTTTAACAATGCCAATCTCAGGAAAATCACTCCAAAAATACTATCAACACATCACCGCAAACATGTGCGGTGACTGAATTCTGGACCATTCCTACTCTCCGTTCCGGGAAGCAAACAAATCCCTCCCCAACCCACCGTTTGGCAAATCAGATCACTCTTCTGTACTGCTCTTACCTGCTTACAGCCAGAAACTGAAATGGGAACCATTTACCCTCAGGACATTTCAGAGCTGGACAGACCAATCAGATTCCAAACTTTAAGACTGTTTTGATCAAGTAAACTGGGACATGTTCCGGGCAGCGTGTGATGACGACATTGACATTTAAGCAGAGACAGTCACATGCTTCATCAGGAAATGAATAGAAGACGTGGTCCCAACAAAAACTGTCCTTATCTACCCTAACCAAAAACCATGGATCAATGGCGTAGTTCGAATAGACCTATCAGTGCGAGCTTCCGCCTATAAATCCAAAAAATGCTGAGGAACAAAAACAAGCAAATTACAACCTCAGGAAAACCATCAAAGCAGCAAAACGTCAATACAGAGACATGGTAGTGCAGGGGTCACCAATCTCGGTCCTGGAGGGCCGGTGTCCCTGCAGGGTTTAGCTCCAACTTGCCTCAACACACCTGCCTGGATGATTCAAGTACTCCTAGTAAGACCTTGATTAGCTTGTTCAGGTGTGTTTGATTAGGGTTGGAGCTAAAATCTGCAGGACACCGGCCCTCCAGGAACAAGTTTGGTGACCACTGTGGTAGAGGGTCAATTTAACACCAATAACGCAAGCAGCATGTGGCAGGGACTTAATTGCATAACAGACTTTAAAAGTAACAAATCCAACACTATAAACATTGCCGCGTCTCTCCTGGATGAGCTCAACTCATTCTACGCCCGCTTTGAAGCCCAGGACAGCGCGTGCACACTGCGCGCTCCCGCGGCCAAAACCGAAACCGCCAACATACTCTCTGTTTCTGTAGCGGACGTAAGGAGATCTTTTCGTCGTGTAAACATCCGGAAAGCTAGGGGCCCAGATATTATCCCTGGACGTGTACTTAAAGCATGCGCACATTAGCTAGTGGGAGTTTTCACGGGCGTCTTTAACCTCTCGGTCTCTTGGTCTGTGGTTCCCTCATGCTTTAAGACAGCTACTATTGTGTTCATACCAAAATCAGCTAAAACCACATGCTTGAACGACTGGCGTCTGATTGCTCTGACACCCAACTTCAGCAAGTGCTTTGAGAAGCTGATTAAAAAGCACATCTGCTCTGTACTGCCGGTCACACTGACCCTCTGCAATTTGCATACAGGAATAACCGCTCCGCAGATGATGCAATTGCTTTCAACTAGCACACTGATCTGTCTCACCTGGAAACAAAAAACACATGTGAGAATGCTGTTTGTGGACTACAGCTCAGCATTCAACACTATAGTGCCTGCCAAGCTGGTGGTGAAGCTCCAGGCTCTGGGTCTGAACAGCTCTCTGTGCAACTGGATCCTGGACTTCCTGTCAGGCAGACGCCAGGAGGTCAGAATGATCAACATTACATCATCACCACTGATCCTTAACGCTGGTGCTCCACAGGGCTGTGTTCTCAGCCCACTCCTGTACTCCCTGTACACACATGACTGTACAGCCAAACACAGCTCCAATGTCATCATTAAATTTGCTGATGACACAACGGTGGTGGGCCTAATCACAGATAATGATGAGACTGCCTACAGAGAGGAGGTGCACACTCTGACACAGTGGTGTGAGGAAAACCACCTCTCACTCAACATCAGCAAAACCAAGGAGCTGGTGGTGGATTTCAGGAGAGAGAAGAGAAAATAAACCCCCATCACCATCAACTGGACACCAGTGGAGAGAATCAGCACTTTCAAGTTTCTTACAAGTACACATAGCTGAGGATTTGACATGGACTCCCCACACAGGCGCAGTGCTGAGGAAGGCACAACAAGGCCTCTTCTTCCTCAGGCGTCTCACGAGGTTTGGAATGAGCCCCCACATCCTCCGCTCGTTCTACACCTGCACTGTGGAGAGCATCCTGTCTGGCTTTATCACTACCTGGTATGGGAATAGCACCAGCAGCAATCGCAAAGGCCTACATAGGATTGGACATAGGACAGCTGGACGCGTAGTAGGAGGTGAGCTTCCCTCCCTCCAGGACATCTAAACCAGGCGGTGCATGAGGAAAGCCAAGAGAATTATCAGCGACTCCAGTCACCCAAGCCACAGACTTTTCTCTCTGCTACCCTCAGGCAGACAGTTCCGCAGCATCCGATCATACACCAGCCGGCTGAAGGAAAGCTTCTTCCCTCAGACTATCAGGCTGATGAACACTTAACACACCCCACACAGACTCTTCCATACCCCTCACTGCACACCATCAATATGTAGTATATACTGCACTTTAACCAATCCATACTTGAAACAATACTGCCTACAACAACTATGTGAAGGACACCTATTCATTGCACATATTGCCTTTTTTTTTGGGCAGGGGGTGGGGGGGTGCTGCTGTTGTATTTTGCACAATGTCGTTGTATTTGCACTGTCTGTATTTTGCACTGTCGTTGTATTTACACTTATTTTATTTGCACTGTCTGTATTTTGCACTGTTGTTGTATTTGCATTGTATTTTGTACTGTCTGGAGCCAGCACCTAAGCTTTTCACTCATCATAGCACATGTGCTGCTGATGATGTGACAATAAAAGTGATTTGATTTGATTTGATTTCATACAGTACATAAGTTTTCCCATTGACCTCCCACTCTGACTTTACCATCCTTGCCCATAAAAGTCCAAAACACTTTACCAATGGGCCATAAATCATGTGGAAGTCAGTGATCCAAAACCATAACCACAGCAGAGTTCTCCAAATGATCCTGATCTTGCAACCCACTTTTGGTGAACTTTTAGATTAGGCAGATATTTTTGAATAAAACTAATGCAGAATTGATCTACAAAATCCTGTGTTTCAATCTTCTTTGAGTCAATATATTAGAATCTGCATAAAAAAATTGAGGTAGAGCAGCATCTCGCCACCCCATAAGAGCAAATCGGGAGTAACTGGATCCAAATCCTCAGCACTAGAAGAGACATAGCCTAAGGGTTTGGGAATTTTAAATTTCTTCCACCTCCACTAAAACAGTTGTAAGCACCTCTTCTTTTACCAATTAGCTTCCCAAGGTTGGGCGAAGTGCATACTTCATAGAGCGAATCTCTCACTCTCCCACGTCTCTCCAAAATGTGGAACATAAGCGGGATTGTACTATAAATTAATTTAAGTTGGTGATTCCACAATTTTTCTTTCAAGACCGGACTTAAATGATCAAAGGCATCTTTTAGTTCACTCTCACCTCCATGAAAGTTAGTCTATTGATCACAGATCACTTCATAAGTTTTTCCTCAAAGAGATACAAAACGACGCAATGCCATTTAAAATAAAAAAAAGTCAGCATCAAGACTCATCAACAATTCTAGTCTTGCATCTAGACTTCAGTGTAAATAGCCCAAAACATCTCATTCCAGTGGACCAGAAGGGAGGTTTGAGCTGAGATGGATAAGCCATTTTAGGTATCAGTGTTTTTTTTCAAGTCTCTTTTAAAAACATACGAGCAGTTAAATACCACATGATACTTTTCATTGTGTTTGACTTTGGGCCTACTCACACTATGCCATCCGTACCGTGCCCAGGCCCGTTTCCCGGATCGTTTGAGAAATGCGAGTGCGCTGAATCGGGCTCAAGCACGGTTCACTTGGCCGGCCTTGGCCCAGTTGGAAGAGGTGTGCCTGAGCCCGGTTCACTTGGGCTTTGGCGCGGTACGCTTGTGTGTGAGCGCAAAACGCGCCAAAGCCCGAAACTGAAAGCGAGAAGTGACTTTTAAGGGACTTAAATGGATTAAATGGATTTATTAATCATTCTTACTGTTCAGTGAACACAAACTGCCGTAGTTTATTTAAGATGCAAACCCCTCATTGCACGACAGCTGCGTGCCTTCAGCAGACCTCCTCATTCCTGCAGCACGAGAGCTTTATGATTGTTTATGAGCGCCAAAAGTGGATCTGTTCGGCGAAATATCTGACTCCGTGTCCACGCATCCCTAAGGACTGTTTGGCGAAATATTTGACGGCATATCAAATGACTGAAACGATATAACTAGAGAAATCTCCACTGTGCTGCTGAGTGAGAGAGTGCTTCTCACTGAACAGCGCAGCAGCGATGACGTAAGCGTGCTGAA
>NC_141037.1:44750000-44835000 GCF_052040795.2 Danio rerio
AAGATGAGGGAGGATGAGTGCAATACCCAGATGCTGAGGCATGTTCATGGCATCCTCCAGGAGCTGAGGGCCCTCACAGCAGCCATGAGGCACCAGAAGAGCCGGAGACACTGGGGGAAAGTGAGGAGACCCTACACACACATACATACACACACAACACAACACAACACAACACAGTGAAGGATGGGAGCATGGTGGACACACATTTACATGAACACACTTTCAGACACACTCCGAAATCCAGAAGCAAACTAATTTAAGGCTGTGATCCTTCATTTATTTTTGGCAAATAATTGAACCAAAAATAAATAAATAAATAAAAATTTGCTGTTAATTTCCTTTTACTGAATCTCTTCCAGATGTAAGCGGTGTTCTTCCATCAGTAGAACATTACAAATTATTTAAAATGAAACTCATGATCATTAGTTATTCCTATTATGCAAGTCAAAAGATATCAATCATTTAAGAGTCAATAATAATAAAAAAAGCATTTACTGGCTAAATGAAAATGAATACTTGTCTGATGATGCACTTAGGCTATGTTAATTTTGATAGCCAATTTTATATTTAGTTCTGAGACATTTGACTCTATTCATTTTGTTTTTAGTCATGTTTTATTCTTATGAATCATTGTAGTTTTTGCCTAGTTTTAGTAGACTAAGAGAGCATCAACATATAGTGCCATGTCTTTTGCGAGTTAAGTTCATTATTTCCAATGGGCATTTTCCAGGTGCTCCCAGTTGGAAACCTCTCAACTTTTTAGAATGTCGAGTCATTTGACTTGAACTAACTAAACAGCTTCATGCTTTGTGTGGAGCGTACACATTTTGGTAATAATGGTAAACTAATTGCCAAACACAGCATACCCAAACACTGCAGTGCTTTTTTGATTTTCTCCATAAATAAAACTTGTATCAGAGCTGCAGCAATGGTTTGTCAGTTTGTCATCCTCTGAAAAAACGATTGATGGTTGTTCACATTTTGTGCAACGCTGTTCAAATAGCAATTCAAGAGGGGTGTCCTCCAATCTCACTACATGAAAGTGTATGAGATGATAGATAGATAGATAGATAGATAGATAGATAGATAGATAGATAGATAGATAGATAGATAGATAGATAGATAGATAGATAGATAGATAGATAGATAGATAGATAGATAGATAGATAGATAGATAGATAGATAGATAGATAGATAGATAGATAGATAGATAGATAGATAGATAGATAGATAGATAGATAGATAGATAGATAGATAGATAGATATTTGTTTAAAAAAATAGATTTGTCCACCTGTTGGGTTTTGGCCATATGCATGTGTGTTTGGACATAACTTTTTTTGACCTCTCTCCGTTATTATTGTTCATTTATTAATTTGCTGGAAATTAAAACTGAATTTAGAAATAGCTATGAAACAAATCGTCGTGCTTAACAAACAAAATTAAAAATGTAGACTAATGGATGTCTTCAGTGGTGTGTGTACACATCATTTCCTTACCCACGAAAGTGAAGGAGTGATGAGTAAAAGTGAAGAAAAAGAAAAAGTAAAGAGGCTGAATGGAGGAAGCTTACTCTATATCCTTGCGCTTTAGACTTTGCGCCTAGATCGTTAAAATAGAGCCTGTTGTGTTTGTCAGCAGCAGTGGTCAAAGAACCATATGGTTAACTATTAAATCTCAATCGTTTAACATTGCACGTGCTGTAGCTTTGATAGTTTGTAACTGGAATTTTGCCATTTTGAATTCAGATCTGTCATCCATGGGCATTCTTTTTTTGTTGTTGAATCTTTAGTAACTACTGACTTGCCATAAGCGGCATGAATCACCTCATTTGCTTCAGCTAAAGAAAGTCTATTTAAAATATTTTACAAAAACAGGTAATCTACACCTCTTATGAATGAGTCCAATAATAGCAGATTTTCATTTTTAGTTAAAACCTGTACCTTGCCCATTGATTTCAACAAAATACTTTATTTGTAAATGTAAACTTTACGGATTCCATATTTCCAGTTTTCTTTCTTTTTAAACAACTTTTTTTTTTTTTTAATAATAATTATTTTTCGGGGTTTTCACCTTTATTGGACAAGACAGTAGAGAGTATTGACAAAAAAGCATGGGGAGCAAAGAGAGGGGAAGGATCGGTAAAGGAAATAGAAAATGTGGTTCGTATGTGCATTTTATTTATTTATTTATTTATTTATTTATTTATTTATTTATTTATTTATTTATTTATTTATTTATTTATTTATTTATTTATGAGTTTAAAATAAGAAATGTGAGGCTTTGCAAGTTATTCAGCAAATCTTGAGCGATATAAACAATATAAGTACATTCAGAAAAAAATATTATAGAGATTAATCATAATCAACTTGTGAAACTCTGGGCTAGCCAATCAAAAGTTTCTCTTTTTTTGCATAACGTACTGCTATTGTCTTCTCACATTCAAAACACTGAGAGCGAAGCAATGGGCAACAACGTACACATGGAGGAACAATACAGCAGTCGATCATGTGTTTAGGGTATACTGCAGGACACAGATGTGGATGACCGATAGCTAGATGAAGGCTCAGAATTTTGGAGAGAAATGCTGTACCTGCCAGTGCTTCAGTGTGGCTGAGCAGGAGACTCCTCTGGCTCACCGTGTCTGCTGTAACACTCATGCTCATGCTCACGTCTTGAGTCGAGGGAGAGTCCGGCTCTTCCTCCAGCGTGTGCCACGACAGCAGACCCACTTCTGCCTCATTCAGATAGCCATTGGACGTCTCACTGCTCACACTCTCACCTGAACACATACGCACACAGCTCACAGAGTGCCCTCTGGTCATCAGAGGAGATTTACTACTAATCACAGATTACCTTTACTAAATTGTCTTTTCAAATTTGATTTACTGTACAGACCTAGTATATATATATATATATATATATATATATATATATATATATATATATATATATATGTGTGTGTGTGTGTGTATACACACACACACACACACACACACACACACACACACAAACACACACACAAACACACATACACACACACTGTTAGAACCATAAATATTTGGACATTGACATTTTTCTAACATTTTTGGCTCTATACACCAACAAAATCAAATTTGAAAGGAAACAAACAAAATGTGCTTTAACTGCAGACTGTCAGCTTTCATTTAAGGGGATTTCCAAATCAGGTGAACGCTGTGGGATTTACAACAGTTTGAATACTGCATGTGCCTCACACTTGTTAAGGGTCCAAAAGTAATTGCACAGAATAATAATCATAATTCAAGCTTTCCCTTTTTAGTACTTGGTTGCAAATCCTTTGCAGTCAATTACAGCCTGAAGTCTGGAACGCAGATATATCACCAGATGCTGGGTTTCATTCCTGGTGGTGCTCTGCCAGACCTCTACAGCAAGTTCAGTTTCTTCTTGTTCAGTTTCTCTACAGTCTTCAGTTTCTTCCTGCTCTTGGGGCATTCTCCCTTTAGCAAATAAAATGCAAGTTCAACCAGATTCAGGTCAGGTGATTGATTTGGCCATAGTATAACATTCCACTTCTTTCCCTTCAAAACCACTTTGGGTCATTCTCCATCTGCACTATGAAGTGTTTTCCAATGAGTTCTGAACAAGCGGCAACCTCCCGCTCTCCCTCGGGTAGCCAATACGGAAGTAACTAAAACTGCAATTCATTGACTGACCTTGGGGGGTTGGCTCCAGGAAGTGCAGGTCATTTCTGACTGCAATGGGAAATTGGCCATTTTTACAGCTGATAAAAACATGTTTACAGCCTGGTACAAAAGACGGCTTTGGTGCAAATAGCCATGATTAACCTTCATGACAACTGTGAGGAGGCGAATTTTTTTATAACTCATCCGTTTAGTTTTTATTAAGTTTTATTAAGTCTGCATAATTAAGGGCGTGGCCACTTGAGTGACAGCTAGGTCTCGCTGCTCGCTGTCTCGTCACCTCAGCTGATTACGGCTAATTAGCCGATGATCTCGGCATATACATCACATTTTTGTGTTTGTTAATGTTTCTCTACACAGTCAATTGTCTTTTGGGATTATTTCCTACAATTATCAGATGATATAGATGCTTTGTTCACTTTATTGTGCTCACAAACCATTCACGTGGCTTCTGTTCCCCTGGTGAGTGAAATTATACAATTGTATACCATCTCTATAAATGTATTTGTTTTATTTTAAGATCATTTATCATTTATAATGTTCTTTAGAGCTGTTATGCCCTTCAGAAGCTGGCATTTACTAACACATACTATATCTGAAGTGTTTGGACGTACTTCGCGTTTTCCTCCTGTAGAAAAACGTCATAAGAACAATACTTAGTGGCTCTGTGTATTACAGCAGTGTTTTTAAAAGTCTAAACACTTTATTGATATAGTGTACAGCCAAGCACATGTGGTCAGAACACAAATGAGTCGCAGGTAATGAAGTATTAAGCGTTTCTCTCAAAGTAAAGTGTATCTAAAGCCAGGTCCAATCAAAATGCCAGCACGTGTCCGTAGCTCTGCTCACTCTCCGCCTCTTTGCCCTTGTTTGGTATCACGCCGTGGGTGCTATGACGCGTGAACTTGTGGCTTCTTTTGCGCTCTTCAGAAACCTATGGGTGACATCACGGATACTACGTCCAGATATTTTACAGTCTATGGTTCTGAAGCATTTGGCTTATTATGAGTAGAAAATATTGCCTGAAACACTTTAGAATTCATCCTGCTGCTATTGTCAGCAGTCACATCATCAATAAATACAAGAAAACCAGTTCCATTGACAGCTATACATGATCACGCCATGTCACTACTACTGTATTATCATGCTTCACTGCTTAGGATCATGAGCAGTTCTTTTCCTTCTCCATACTCTTCTCTTCACATCACTCTGGTACAAGTTGATCTTAATCTCATTTGTCCATAGAATGTTGTTCCAGCCCTATGAAGGCTTTTTTAGAACTCTTATCTAGCCTTCCTTCTTTTGAGGCCCACCAATCGTTTACATCTTGTGGTGAACCCTCTGCATTTACTCTGGTGTTGTCTTCTCTTGATTACTTTACCAGTGTGTAACAAACTGGTTCTTTTTTGTTTTTCTCCTGTTGTGCTCAACGAACAACCAAATGACCAGAGAAGGGTCTCAGGATCTTAAGGTTAACTTCACACCTTTTTCTATATTTCAGGAGGTAAAACATTGACCCTTAAGCATGACCAAATAACCAGAGAAGGTTCTCCGGACCTTAAGATTAACTTTCTCCAAATTTCAGGAGGTACAACATTGACTCTAGATAATCGTGCTGACACTTCAAACCTCAAATTTGTGCTTTGCAATTAGAAATGATGCGCACCTACTGTAGCTGAGAGAGAAGGTGGGCCTGATCAACTCACACTTCACTCTTACCTAATAGGCTGACCTTTGACCAGCACCTAAATTTTGACTGTAAAGATGAGGGTTTCTTGCTGAAACAAGAAACTTGCTGAAGCTCAGCCATGGAATAAGTGCACATCGCCAAGCATTCTCTGGCACTGTTGGTTTTCCAACAGTCTTTAAAGAGAAAAATGATGGCATGTCTCTGAGGTTGTATATACTTATATCAAATTGTTTGGGGTTTCAATATCTGTCTTTTATTCATGTAATCTCATCTTTATTTTGCATTATAAGCTTTTGATGCAATTTTGTTGTATTTTGATTAATGATGTTCATGAGTATGATTCATGATTATTGAATATTAATGTGATAATTGACATTAGCTGTGTGTAACAGCAATAAACAGTCGCATTGCTTGATTAGTATGGTGTATGGACCTTTATTTGGCATCTTCTCTTGTCGATTAGCACCACACTTGTCTCACTTTCATAAACACAAACCATACTAAAACCTTTTTGGTATGCTGAAACATTTTACATACAAACATTTGGGGCTTACTAAAACAAAGGGAAATAATTCTTTGTCATCCACCACAGTTGTTTTCCATGGTCTCACTGGTACATTCTTTCTTTTTAAGACCATGTTTTGACCATGCCTAAAGTTTTTGCTATCTGTCTGATAGGTTTGTTTTGTTTTTTTCAGCCTAATGTTGGCTTACTAGATTGTAAGTGAAAGCTCTTTGGATCTCATCCTGAGAGTTGACAGTAACAGATGCTACAAATCCAAATGCAAATAGCACATTTGAAATTAACTCTGGACCTTTTATCTGCTCATTGTGTATGGGGTAATGAGAGAACAACACACATCTGGCCATGGAACAGCTTAGAAGCCAATTGTCCAATTACTTTTGGACCCTTGACACATGGGAGGCACATATGCAACCTGTTGTAATTCCTACATTGTTAATCTAATTTGGATGTAGGTACCCCCTCAAATTAAAGCTGAAAGTCTTCATTAAATTTCAAATTCATTTTGTTGGTGTAGAGCTAAAAAAAAGAGCCAAAAATGTTAGAATTGTGTCGATATCTAAATATTTATGGACTTAACTGTATATAGCATTTCTCTATGTCAACACACTATGTCAATACTCTTGTTTCTCAGTCATGACATAGTTTAGTTGTTATGATCATCAATATGTTGAGCTAAATTTGTATCTGGCTCATCATGACAGTGGCATGGTTCATGTTTGACCAGAAGAATAAAAAGTATCAGTAGAGATTATGGTACAGCACTCACTTTTCTCTCTGAGTTTCATCTTCAAGAAAGCTGGAGCTCCTTCAGCTGGATAATCCAGATCTGCTGGACTGTTGCTTCGCTCAATCAGAATCTGACAACACAAATAAAACTTCAATACATGCCGAATGACTGACTAGAACAGGGGTGTCCAAACTCGGTCCTGGAGGGCCGGTGTCATGCATAGTTTAGCTCCAACTTTCTTCAACATACCTGCCAAGCAGTTTTTGTATACCTGGTAAGAGCTTGATTAGCTGGTTCAGGTGTGTTTAGTTGGGGTTAGAACTAAAATATGCAGGACACCGGCCTAGGACCAAGTTTGAGCACCCCTGGACTAGAAGAATGTCAATGAGATGTTACTCACCACTGGAGCGTCACTTTCTCTCGTCCCTGCAGAGCTGCTCTCCGATACAGATGATCTGACCAGATCCATACTCTCATCTTTCCTCTGACCTGCATTTGATATACATATACCACATAATACACAGCACACAACCACAGACTGTCTAGAAAATTCAGAAGAATGCTTCATATTGCAGCCTGTAATTGTTCTAATTACATTTGGGCATTAAAGTGTCAAGTGTGATTCCAGCAAATGATTACATAAAATAGAGGTCTGCACGGGACTGTTTTTATAGTCCCGCTCCCGCAAGGTTTTATTCCACACTTAATTGCACCCACAATATATTTAGTCTTTGTTCCCCCGTTGCCCGCTTAGAATAATTTTCTACCCAACCTGACTGTTCCCGCTAAATTCAGATCTGGTTTCCAAAATCTCAGGCTTAAATTGGGTATTACCAAGAGAGAGAGAGTTAACAGATAAAACTGTAGGTTGTACAAGGATTGCAGGCTAAATGTCAGTTTTGTTTACCTTTTTGTGATGAGACATCAGAACCGCCTTATCACATTGTGCTAAGAGTAATTTTTCCCATTTCTATGATGCATGAAAAAAGACTTGCATACTTTAGACTTGCCTGATGTAGGTTTCAAAACAGTAAATTGACCAGTTTCTAATGCAAGCTTGAACGTCCTTCATGGACAGTGCATATTCAGAATCAGAAAGGGCTTTATTGCCAGGTTTTTGTTCACAAATACGAGGAATTTGTTTTTGTGACAGAGCTTCAACAGTGCAACAGAATTACAGAGACAGGACAATAAACAGATAATAAATATATAAAAAGGCAGTAAGTAGTGAATGCAAATATACAAATAGACAAGTGTATGTAGAGGTATATTACTATATACAATGTTATATGTGCAGCTGTTATGTGCAAAGTATATGTGTATAAAAGTGTATGGCATGTAGTAATGCTTGTTCCACAATTATTATTATCAAGTGTTCATGAGATGGGTTGCCTGAGGGAAGAAACTGTTTCTGTGTCGGGCTGTTCTGGTGTGAAGTGCTCTGTAGCGTCGAACAGAAGGTAACAGTTCAAAGAGGCAGTGTGCTGGGTGTGAGGGGTCCAGAGGGATTTTGGCACCCCTTCTGCTCGCTTTGGATAAGTACAGTTCTTGGAAGTAGGGAGGGTTGTACCGATGATTTGCTCAATTTAGTTTGGTAAAGCTAGCTCAGAGGAACATTATGCAGAAGATGTGTGCATAGACAAAAAAAAAAAAACATGCAGAAAGCACTGGTCATGCATTCAGCTTGTGTAACATTCGTGAGCACTTGCTGTACCGATGCTCAATAAGAATGAAGAGATTACAGAATGTTCCAAAATAGCATCAGGACTGGGGAATGCTATACTGTTATTTACCACCGCTATACTATACTGTTTATTACCACCCGTTCTCGATCAAATTACACCAGAGTTACTGACCACTACCACGATTTATTCGGAAATTTATTCCTACGCCAAGAAATCTGGTCGGGTCCTGTGGCTCCTACGTTACAGCAGTAGTAATGCAGACCTCTTACATGAAATTGTGTTGTAGTGCATGTGTGAGAGAGAGATAGTGTCTGAGTCTTTGACATATTGAGAATGTTGTACAGACTCAAACCTTCATTTCAGTATATGTTTTACAGTATACTTTGTGTTGGACAAATAAATAGTAAAAAAGAATGCTTAGAATTTCTGCATTTCCCATGTATTTCTTATGGGTGTCCATTTTTGGGCACAAAGTGAAAATTAAGTAGTTTTCTTTTTTTTGACCACATAACTTTGTTGAATATAGTCTTGTCTTTTTTATGTATTCAAATTGCAAAAACTAGCCAAGTATTGAACTGCTAAGATAAAAGTAACAATTTATAAAATCTAAACTAGAAGATTTTGGCCCCCAAAAAGTCATTTAAGGATGTCCTCACATAAGGCTATTTGAACTGTTTCCAAGTTCGTTTGACAAATGAGAGTGCTCCAAATCGTGCCCAGGTATAGTTCAATTGACCCTATCCTCATTGAAAGAGGTGGTCCAGACCTCGGTTCGGTTGGGCTTTGGCACAGTACACTTGTAGTGTGAGTGCAAACTGTGCCTGAAACTGAAGATGCGATTTCACTTTTTAGAGACTGCTTCAAATCATTTATTAATCATTATTACTTTTCAATGAACACAATCTCTTATAGTTTATTAAAGATGCAAAGCCCTCACTGTGCATTACCTGCCACCTTCAGCAAACCTCCTAATACGTGCAGCAATATGAGTTAAGAAAGTTTATGAGAGTTAAAAGTGATGTATCAGTTCAATAAATAAATTTGATTGTATGTCAACGCATCACAAACGACTTAAAATAATATAATAATAATAATATAACTTTAATAACAATAATTCCTTACATTTATATAGTTTCTTTCTAGACACTCAAAGTGCTTTACACAATAGAATCTACTACTATTTTTTTTTTTTTTTTTTTTTGAAGGACATCTTGGGATTTTTAATGACCACAGGGCCTCGGTTTATCATCTCATCTGAACTGAGCAGTATAGAGTCCCCATCAATATACTGGGGCATTAGGACCCACGCAGACAGCAGGTTAAGCGCCCACTGCTAGCCTCACTAACACCACTTTCAGCAGCAACCTAGCTTTCCCATGTGGTCTCCCATCCAGGTACTAACCGGGTGCAGCCCTGCTTAGCTTCAGTGGGCGACCATGTGAGAGTTGCAGAGAGCTAGCTGCTGGCTAAAGCAATCATCACTGTACTGAGTGACAGCGCTTCACTTCCTATCTGAAGTCACATCATCAATTGACGTAAGCGTGCTTAGGCTCAGACGGTAAAATGCAAATGTGAGTTCAGGCAGTCACAAGAGAGGGGAGGGGGAGAATCGTGCCTGGCATAGTTCAATGCAACTGTGCCTATTGTGAGTACACCCTAATATGCTTTAGGGTAAAGCAGTCAATAAGAGACGATTAAGAGCAAAGCAGTAGGAATTAGAAGTTGGAAGAAACATTGACTTGTCTATTGTGATTCTGAGCTCTAGTGATTCTCAATCATTTCTCAAAAGTTTAGAATTGATTCTGTATTCAAATTATATTGTGACGGTGCAAGTCTGGATGGGCCCAAGTTAGAAACAAAATTAAAATAATAACAATAATAATAATGATCATAATAATAATAAGCATTGACAAATGTTTCCGAATTCAATTCATTTGGACAAAGATGGATGAACGAAAGACTATTAAAGACTATTCATCTATTGTGAGAGCAATATGAACTGTTTAAATACAGAAGTGTATTTTTTGAAAAAGTATTGCCCCGGGACAGCTCTTTTTACATTTATTTAAGTGAGTATGCTAAATATATATATATATATATATATATATATATATATATATATATATATATATATATATATATATATATATATATATATATAAACATTTTTTTTCAAAATTTCAGTGAAACCGTTGTTTTTACCACTACAACACAGTTGTCAAACTCATTTCCTGGAGGGCCATAGGTAAAGCCTACAGGTAAAGCCTGGTTTATACTCCTGGGTCAAGTGATCAGCATGACCCACGGCGCAATCCTTGCGCGTAGCCGTGAATTTATACTTCTGCGCGCTGTTTCTGTTGCTCTGCAATAGCACTTCTGAAACACTAGCTGGCAGTAGATGTTTATGTTTCTCTGTGTCGAGTTTCTCCGATGGTGTATTTTTTTTTTTTTTCTGAATGCTTCCTTAATATACACGTGGATCAAATTTGCTCATTTTGAGGCGGAAACCGACGGATGGGCAATAACTTTAATCAAAAGGTAAACACAAAACAACAGTCTCCATCCGGAGCTCCTTCACGGGACTCCACACTTGTAAACACCCACTGCATTGAGCTTGCACGGCTCTCACCTCCGCCCATGCTCTTCAGCGCTACCAAGCCGACAAATCACAGAGCTTGCACTACGCAGAGGTGAGCGTCAACGTAACCTATGGCCACAGTTATGCGTTCACTCGTAGGCGGTGCCGTAGCATACGCATGCGGTTGACGCAGAAGTATAAATCTGCCTTGAGTGTGTTAAAGCAGCGGCCCACCAGGAGTTTGACATGCCTGCCCTTGAGTATTATTTGTGAGTGTGTGCCGGTACCTGTAAAGGTGTCGTTGATTTGCTGTGTGATGTCAGAGGTGCTGCTGCTGCGGGGCAGAGGACTGTCACCATCACCCATCTCACACTCCGACAGCTGACACTCTTCCACATCTACAGGACACACACATACACACACTTCAGGAATAGCACAGGCCAAAGGAAAAACCTTTGATGAACTACATACTAAATGGAAAACAGTACATGTGGTAAACCTGATTCAATAACAGAAGCTTTTTACAGGCAGTTCTGAGCACATGATTATTCAAATGTTGAATGATCGATGAGAATGCAAAAAAAAAAAAGTTGATTAAAGAACCCTGGGTGTTAAAAAAAAGTAATGACTTCCATTTATGTCACCTGAATTACAGTTTTGACACTAGAAATGAGTATTTTGCATCTCCAAAATAAACCTTTATTATTATTATTATTATTATTATTATTGTTGTTGTTGTTGTTGTTTATTATTATTATTATTATTATTATTATTATAAAAATAATAATATTCTTTCTTTGTATATTTAGGGACATTTTGTCTTGCAAAAATTATTTAAAAGACCTCTGCTATACGTGTCTTTGACTGTCTCCGCTTTCTGAGATTTAGCTTAAATGATTATGAAACAATTGAAATAGAAGACCAATTTATATTTTATAAAGGGCTTTACTTTAAGTTAAAGAAACAGTTGCATAAAAACCCATTTTCTGTAATATTTTTAATTTCAGTAATAAAAAATACATTTTCAGTCTGTCCTTACATTCTGGTCAACTTTTACATCCATAACCATTTAGAAAGCACAGATAGAAAAAGTATGTAGCTTGCTTAAAGTAATTTCAATTCTTCTGGAGGAAAGCTGGAGGGTGTTGAGGCATGTCATTTATTCTTATCTTATTATTTGATCAAAATGTTTTGGATAAACCAATAGTAGATTTATTTATTGTCATAATTTAGTCAATTTCTCTGAGCAAAATAACTAACATTCTGTTCATGGCTGACATGCCGTGTGATGTCTAGTTTGAGGTTATCATCTTTAGCTAAAGTACAAAATGTCAACTCGGTTATTGTTAATTCTGACAATAGAGAAAAAATCACCAATAAATTAAACAACAATTAGCAACAGAATCATATGTTCACATTTAAGCCTTATTTTACATGACTACTGAATTTGGTTTATTGCAAAGTATACATCTGTTGTATATCATACAACATTAAAAGGGACATATTTTGAATTTTTTTTATAAGATTAGAATAAAATAAAGATATAACTTATAAAATAAGTATCTAATGATAACTGTGATAACTTTGATCCAAATTGTGTCGCTTTAGGCCCAATCTGTCAGGTTCTGTTTGTTTTCACCATGTGACCTTCCCCATGTGCTCCATTGTTCCAGTTCCCGTCATTTGTTAATGTTCATTATTTCCACCCGTTTCTCACCCATGTATGTAATCAGTTCAGTTAGTTCCTCGTCTGGTGTTCTCAGTTGTGTCGTCATCACCACTTGTTGTTCCTGTGTTCTCGATGTCCTTCCAAGTGAGTGTTTGTAAATAAACCTACGTGTTTTGATAAATCCTGCTATCCTTTTTGCCTTTCTGAGTGGGTCAAGGCGTTACATAATCTCAATTCTATTTTTGTACCCCTACACTTTCCCCTTGGCCCTTGAAACAGAGTGTGAAGTGGAAGAGCTTCAGATTTTATTTGTCAGATTATAAGAAATGGGACAGCACTACAACACCTGCACATGTCATCATATGTCATTGCGAGCTCGTACTTCCTATGAGATTGACGATGGCGACTGCTGTAGTTATTCCAGTAGCGTTATTATTTGGTATTTATCTTCAGGAAATCACTGAAAGCAACAATTTCATGTCATCATAACGATATGGACCATTTCAATATGGCTGTCACTGGCCCATGAACATTAATTGCTTGTTGTCATATTATTTTTTCACTTTAATACTACTGAAAAAACAAGTTTAAATCAGCCTGAGCTGGTTGGCTGGTTTTAGCTGGATGATTTTGTTTCTGTTTTTAGAGGGGTTTTGGCCACTTCCAGGCTGTTTTTTTAACCATTTCCAGCCTGGTCTTAGCTGGTCAGGCTGGAAAACGACCAGCTAAAACCAGCTTGACCAGCCTGGTTTTAGCTTTTAAGGTTTCTACCTGCCTGATCAGTTAAGACCAGGGAGAAAATGGCTGGAAACCAGCCTGGAAGTGGCCAAAACCCCTTTAAAACCAGCCTGGTCAACCAGCTATAATCAGCCAACCAGTTTAGGCTGGTTTAAGCTTGTTTTTCAGTAAGGAACAAGAGGAAATTTAATGATATCTTAATGATTAAACGACATATTATTTATCAATATGTGGACATTTTTGGATTCTTGGAAGCAATGGCAACTAAAAATGTAATGCAGAAAATAGGTTAAGACTATTGCTAATGTTTACATCCCTTAAAATGGTCTATAATGTGGTAATAGCTCGTAAACTGTACTGTGCATTTATACAGAGGCCATATTCATCTATGTAAACACACAAACACAACATTAACATTATAGCAGACACAGTAAATAGCTCATTCCCAGCCATTAGACTTTTCTGACAGGGGATTCAAGTGTCATCGAGTGACAGAATGTTGTGACAGAACTTTTTTTTCCCTCTTCTTTTGAAAGCATGACAGTAAAACTCAAATGCGGTTAAAAATGTATTAAAACATATGCTTGTTTGTTGTAAAATTGGTAATAATGACAGCAAATCCTAATTTGTGCATTTCCTGACTTCCACGTGCAGTCATGTAGCTGTTGTAGATGGTGTATTCTGGGAAATTTTCTTACCCCTTGGTTCTAAGTGTAGTCCTGAAAAATCTCTGTATCTAGCCTTATCCCTTAGCCCTACGCCTTCAAGCTAAAGAGAATTGAGACAAGGGTAAGGGGGGGGGGGCTAAGGGGTAGAATTTGGATTGGGCTTTAAATTCTAAAACTGCAATGGCAGATGGCTGCTTCTCACTAAGGGCTGTCTACGCTAATGACTGAGAGATTGTCACTAAAAGAAGGACTTCCCTTATTTGATGACCTGTCCAAAGGTAGAATGTCAATCAAAGTGTTTACTTGCAGACTGTTATTATAAAATGTTATCATAAAATTATAATTAATGAATTTTTACCATTGGAGGTTGGCTAAATTCACACTGTTGCCACACAACTTTGTTAAAAGCAATTTTTGCATAATAGGTCCCTTAAAAAAAATAAATAAATAATAATAATAATGAAAAATGCTTGAAATGTACACGCAACTCTGGAATAAGTATGTTAAACTTTGCGTAAACAACATTAGTAACTTTTCTAGTAGTACTTTCGAGATGTAGTAAAACATAGTTATTTATGAAAAAAAGTGTATTTGCAGTTTCTTCTGCCAGTTCTGCCATCGTTGAAATCAGGATTAGCCATTAAACAATATAATAAACAAACACTTGTCATCTGGTTCAGAAAAAAATGATTAATATCACTTTTGTATCACAAATGCACGTCATATTTTGTGACAAACTAGAAGTAAATGTCCATGAAGTCTTAAAAGCAGTCTCAAATGCAAGGAAATAGTAAAACAACATGCATTATCTGATTTTCCTTGGCTAAGCAAAATAGAAAACAGGAAAAGAAAGCTGTGGAAAAGGAAACAGAAAGTTACCTGAGAGTCTGTGAGAGCAGTGAGAGTTGTGAGAGATGCCAGGTAAGAAAGAGCTGACAGTGTGGAGCAGCATGGGCACACTCTTAGTGGCCGGCAAAGCCTCACAAAGATGCACACAGTTGCTGATAGACTGACTTCGCTTTGCTGCCCACAGAAGCAGGGAAGCAGAGAGCAGGAGACAGAAAGAGGACGACACACAGACAGAGAGAGAGAGAGACAGGCAAAAAGAATCAATCACATTCTGTAATGTGGTCATAGAGCCACATAATACATTGTATTGAAGGTCAAGTGTGGCACCAAACAGACCACGGTGCAAAGCAAACATTGTGCACTACTGGCAGATGTATTTTTGTAAGGGATTTAGGACTTTTTAAGGCCTAAAGTTTAGCTTTTTTTTTTTTTTTTTTTTAGATTTAAGACATTTTAAGACCTTGACTATACCGTCTTAGAAATTGATAAACAGTTTGTGTTTTTAAGCCCTTTAAAACTCCCTTCTCTGTGATGCTGTAAGCACCACATTGTCTTTAGGTTTCTCTTATCTGTTTGGATGTTGTGGCTTAAAGAAAATCTTTGTTTCTAAAATTTTGGAAGCAGACACTTTGTGTGGGTACAACATGACAAAAAAAATGAAGTGATGTTTTGCACAGTTTGCCGTCAGTTTGGCAAGTCAGCCACCTTTTGTTAAATAATTTAGAACTGCAATAAAATACCTGCAGATTTTCCATACTTCTCTTTTTGTTCGCATATAACTTTGAATTTTGCTTTTTAAAATATTTAACTTCTAGATTTCACAGATGTTATTTTTGACACATTATTTTAAATACAGCGCATCCGGAAAGTATTCAAAGTGCTTCACTTTTTCCTTATTTTTTATGTTACAGCCTTATTCCAAAATGGATTAAATTGATTTATTTCCTCAAAATTCTACACACAATACCCAATAATGATTTCTTGAAAATGTTGCAAATTTATTAAAAATAAGAAAGCTGAAAAATCACATGTACATCAGTTTTCACAGCCTTTGCCGTGAAGCTATAAATTGAGCTCAGGTACATTCTGTTTCTGCTGATCGTTCTTGAGATGTTTCAGCAGCTTAATTAGAGTTCACCTGTGGTAATTTCAGTTGATTGGACATGATTTGAAAAGGCATACAGCTGTCTATATAAGATCCCAGGGTTGACAGTGCATGTCAAAGCACAAACCAAGCATGAAGACAAAGGAATTGTCTGTAGACCTCTGAGACAAGATTGTCTCAAAGGCTTGGGAAGGTTACAAAAAATTGCTAGCAGGGCAAGTAAAAATCTAAGCCAATTGGGCCAGTAAAAACAAATTATTAGCATGCAAATTTTCAGCTTAATCTTTTTTTTTTTTTTTTACAAAATACAAGAGAAATGTAAATTCCAAACACATTACTCCCCCTATCCCATTTGCGCTGTCAGCTGACAATTTGCCTCAGTTCACGAGTTTGCATTGACTTCCTATGTACTTTACTCATGTAAATGCTTAATACTGTTTGGTGTGAACCTAACAAGAGCAACATTGGTAAGTTTCACTTAAAATGTTTTATTTGAAAGCATTTTACGTGACTTTTCAATTTATTTATTTTTTTAACTACTATTAACTACTACCTTAAAGCAAGGACTGCTGGTCACCTGAGAAAGTGTAATAATGAGAGTCTGATGTGGGTAAACTGAACAGACAAAAATTTACCTTAGTGGAAATTAGAAGATAAATAAAATACGATAAGTCTTCTTCAGGAGTAAGCTACGCTTTACTGCTTAAGGCTGATTTATACTTCTGCGTGCACCTCTCAAAAATTGTAACTACACGCCGCAACGACGCGTAGCGCAAGCTCTGTGATTGGTCGGCTTGGTAGCACTGACGAGTCTGGGCGGGACCGAGAGCCGCGCGAATGGCGCGAGCGATTGTTTACAAGTGTGGAGTCCCGTGAAGGAGCTCCGGATGTAAAGTTTTGTTTTGTGTTTGTGCAAAGAAACTCAACACAGAGGAACATTAACACCTCACTGCCCACTAGCGTTTCGGAAGTGTTAATGCAGACCAACAGAGACAGCGCGCAGAAGTATAAATGCACAGCCACGCGCGTTGCCTGCGCCGTAGGTTACGCCGGTCACCTGACGCAGAAGTATAAATCAGGCTTTACAGTAGTACTACTGATATTCAGAGATGGATGTTTTGTTGAAGAGGTTGTTGAAACTCAGCCAACGTATGAACAATGGTAACAGTGGATGTCAACAAAAACTCAGACTAAATAAAAGTATAGATTCTGCTCAGCGCCTCCATGAAAGCATCACATCAAAGGCTGTCCTGAATTAATCCTGTAAGTGTTTGTTCTGTAAAGAGCATTTTCACCACGCGCTTAGTATTTTTAAGCTGAAGTCAAACAGAGGATGGACTTTGAGGATTTTGAACCGTGCTCTCTTTGATACTCAATCCCCGAGCAGGGAATATGAAGGACATTATTTCAAGTTTGCTCTGCCAGCTCTGATAAGACAAAATATTAGCATTGTGTGGTGTTTTTTTGCCCACTCCATGTCACGTCTGGAGAAGAGCCGTGAAAGCGGAGGGCTTTATTATTCCCTCTGCCGCATGCTTTAATTACCGCCTTTTCTTTTTAGATTACATCGCTTTCGCCGAGTTACCTATTTATGCATATTAATGAGCATTAATTACGCTCTTAATGAAACTATCAAAAACGGGCAGGCAGTTTGATGAGGCGGCTCTCCTAACGAGGAGGGGAGGACGGCGGGCCCGTTTGAAGATCAATGTAGGAGAAATCCAATTAGGCAAAAGAAAAGAGGAGAATTTAAAGCTACGGCGTTTCATGTGCACACACACACGCACACATGGATGTTTCGACGGTGGCCTGTGTGAGAGCCATCCTTCAGTCTCAAACACATCTGCTCCAAACTCAACAAGCTCTCCACCATAAAGAGATACAATCATCTCCGAACTAGGAGAGAGCCAATGGGAAATGTGCGCGAGGATACAACAAAACAGAAAACTCATCTTGAAGAGAGAGAGTTGCACTCTTATCTGAGGTTGTATTATTTAGTCAATGTCTATGTGCATCATATGGTCTAAGACCTAAATTGTCCTCCAATTTGGTCCTAGTGTAGTTGCTTGTCAAGTAGCCAAATTAGTCGACATCTCCCAACTCTAATTTACAATTTTAACTAAATCTACAATTTTAACTACTAGCCCTTTTAAACTATGAGCCTATTATTTTCTATTATTCACTTTTATTAAAACATTCAATCAAATCAATGTGATCCTATACCACAATTTGTATGCAGGGCTCGAAATTAACCTTTTTACTTGGTAGCACTGGTGAAAGTTAAAAATTAGGAGTACCCGCCAAAATTTAGTCGCACCCACCAATCATAAGCACCGTTATTACAAGTTTCAATGTTATATTAACTGATTTACTGCATTTGAAATTACAAAACACCCAACGCCCACCGGCCCTGCATGCACTGCTTGACATGAATGAAACTTAGTTAACAATAACAACTTTGCTGTTTTCACAGGTGCTGTGTAATATTGGACAGATAATACAGTTATAAAAGCTTATTATTTGCATACGTCATCTGAATAGCAATACTGTTTTTTTTTTCATGAGCTGCAATATTAGTTTCATCTTACTGAATGCAAGCCCTTTTGCGATGGTGTACGTGGTGCTACATTTTACATATAGCTGCCACCTGCACAGCTGACAGCATCCTGGCAATTAAATAAGGGATTAAACAGAACCTCTCCTGCTTAAAAGTGTAGATTTGGCGAACGCTGTTACCTGCAAACTCCATCACACCGGCTTTATGGTAAATGCTTTAGTCATTTTCATAGCAGACTTAAAACACTTAAAGGACCCTATCATACACCCGGCGCAATGTAGCGCAAAGCGTGGCGTAATACTTGTTTGCTAGTTTCAGCTTGGCGCAAGAGTCGCTTTGAGGCGTTGCGCCACGCTCTTTAAATAGCAAATACATTGGCGCTTATATGTGCTCCCATAGGAGTCCTGGTCTAAAAAAGCAGGCGTGTTTTGGCGCGTTGCTATTTTGAGAAACTGTAACAGTCTTTTATTTAGACCAGAAAAAACCCAGTCTAAAGTCCGGCGCAGAGTGCGCAGCTTAATACACACAAGATGTAGAGCAATACGCAAATATCTTTACATATGAAAAAGAATTAAAATATTAGGGATATATATAGGATATAAATATAAAGGATTAAAATATTACAAAACATATTATTTTCTAACCTACATGAATTTAAAAACCACTGCCTTGAATCCTTTATCTCAGGAGGCTTTTTCAGTTCATTCAATTTGCTTTTGTATAATGTTATTATTATTAGCAGTATTATTTATAATATCCATATTTATATTTGTTTTATTAAAAACAAGCTTAGATTTATCCACCTGTCAGGTTTTAGACCTTATGGGGCACAGCATGTGTATTTGGAAATAACTCTTTTTTGACCACACTTCCTTAATATTGTTCATTTATTTATTTTCTGTAAATTAGAACTGAAATAGTTTTAAAACAAATCTTTGCGCTTAACAAACAAAATTAACTATTTTTAGGCTAATTGATGTCTGTGCGTAAAGGTTTCCCTAGCCACAACAGCAAAAGTGAAAGATAACTTACTTTACGTCATGTAAATAGCAAATGCGCTTATGGCGCGACACAGCTGGCTCTTAAAGGGAATGGGAGATAAGACTCTGATTGGTTTATTCTCAAAACACACCTATAACTCATTAAGAAAATAAACTCAACCCTTTTAGACCATGCGCCATGGTCAGGTGCTCAAAAACACCTGCTAACTGCCTGAAGCTTAGATGTGCACATATGCTGCAGCACATGCAAGAGTGTGTGTGTGGTCACGTGATGTGTGTTTTCAGCGGTATAGTGTGGACATAGATCTTTTCAGAAATGCTAGGTAAAACAGTGTGGAGTTGAATAATTTTAGTTCTAAAATGCCATTTTAAAACTAAGATAAATTAGTGTAAATGGGGCCTAAGTGTGAATATTTTGTGAGCGGCTTGCTGCTGCAACGGGGGCAGGGCGGAGGATTGCGATGCCAGCTCAGCCATCAGTGATGGACGATAGCATCGTCTGTCGACCCAACCTTAATGGGTATGTTTTTGGCTATTGACAAAAGTGTTGAGTGTGAGATTTTAATTTTTTTTTTTAATTGAGATGTATACATTAGCTGCAAATCTAAATAAATGATATTATTCAGATACACAAATATATTTGGTCGAGATTCAACAATTACCGATTTTAAAATTGTTGTTTCTTGACCAAGTGGAAAGCTTATTTATTCCGATTGCAGCTGATGTATAAATCTCAATAAAATAAATAAATAAATAAAAAATTTAAAATAAAAATCTAGCATTTAATCTTTTGACTGGTTTTGTGGTCAAGGGTCACATATCTTCGCTTGTTTGCTTGTTAAGTCATGACGTATGAAATAATGTTTCCAGTTCCAAGCAGTTACTTGTTTGAATTTAGAAAATAAACAAAAATTTGTCATATCACACATTAATGTAAATTTGATATAAAATCATGGTGTACACCAGTGGTTCCCAAAGTGGGGGTCGGGACCCCTCGAGGGGTCGCGGGGCAATGAAGGGGGGTCGCCTGGTGATTTCCAAAAATCTATTTATTTTTATTAAACCATAAGAATTAACATATTTTATCCATAACTATACTGAAAATAAAAATAGTCGTTTATAGTTACTATATACTATATAGTTACTATAGTAGCTTATAGTTACTAGTTCTATTGGATTGCGACCCCTGGGGTAATTACATTATATTAAAGGCAGCAATAGCGTCAGATGCATTTTGATTTTATAACATCAGGTTATACTTTCTGGCACATTTAAAGCACTGACACAAATTTAATTGGTGTGTCTGCGCCATTGCATGCAAGGTTTCTGTATTTATAACCACCTTAGAGGATATTGGGGGTCGCGAGTCACTGAAATTGTTATTTTGGGGGTCGCGGGCTGAAAAGTTTGGGAACCCCTGGTGTACACAGCAATATCTGGACTTGCTGCATCACAGACACCAATATTTTAACAATTCATAAAAAATGTATCACTTTCTGGCCATCGAATATATATAGGCATGGATATATATAGGCATGGATATATATATATATATATATATATATATATATATAAATACACACACACACACACATATATATACATACACACACACACATACATATATATATATATAATATTTACACACACACACACACACACACACACACATATATATATATATATATATATATATATATATATATATATATATATATATATATATATATATATATATATATATATATATATATATATATATATATATGGAGTCTCCCATACAGTTTGATAGAGCGCTTGAACACGTTCTTTTGAGAAATACCTTGTTCGTGATTTATGATTTTTATGTGGACTATTTGAAAATACATTTGTTATATCATTCATTCTTTCATTTTCTTTTCGGCTTAGTCCCTTTATCAATCTGGGGTCGCCACAGCAGAATGAACCACCAACATCTGAAATTTATATTTTAGAAACAGTTTCTATTTCTGTGACTGTGTAAACAAACACATATCAGTGATTGAGAAACTACATTTAATAACGTTAAAGATTATTAATTAGATTAAAAACGTTACCATTTCGGTGGAGTGCAGTAAGAGCACTATTCTGTGCACCTGAATGGCTGTTTTGGGTCTGGTGCAAACAGACAAATTGCTTATCAATGCAAATCTCATCACGTAGGGTTTTGTTAGTACACAGGGTTACAGTCAAACCTAATGTTTACATTCATAATATTTATATTATTTGCTAATTAATAACCACCTCAAGTGAATTTGCATCTTATTTCGGAGGCTGCTACTACATTTTCAGTCGAAGACACATGCTTCGAGAGCCTTCACACCTAAGCAACTCGGGATGCTAAAATATAACTGACTAAACTGGCAGTGGGCGGGTTAAAGGGACAAAAAACAAAAGACAGACGTTCTGGCATGTAACACATTTTCAAAGCAGAATGTATGACTTCAGCATTGTTTTTCAGATAAACAAGTATGTTCACTTAGCATGTTTCTTAAATATCTGCAATCATATTATGGTATTTTTACAACCTAATTGTTTTATGCTAAATCCATTTAAATTTGTACAAATTAATAAGTTAACTTAATTCCTTCATGTTGTCCCCCAAATTGATTGTATGGAATCCAGCATTTTCTTAGTGCACCCTTCTCTGTACCAACACGGAACTCTCAACAAAGGCGAACGAAAGACCTGTAATTGGTCAGCTTGGTATTAATGATGAGTGAGAATTGTGGGAGAAGTGGCCTGTTTGTGCCATCAATCTGTCTCTTCTTGTTTTGTTTCTCTCTTTGCATTAGCAGGATTTGAACGCGGATAACATAAGACAGTCCAGTGATGTCATTTTGAACTTGTTTAATAACAACTTAACTGAACTATAATAGACAGTCAAAAAACTGTCTTGCTTCCATCTCCATGACACTTCTTCTTCCTTACCGGAAGTGACATCAGCATATACTCTATATTAAATGAAAACTATATATGAACTTATGGCTCTTATATGGCCAAAGTGTATAAAAAGTGTTGAGTCCTGCGAAAGTATCCCGGATACATTTTTTTGTGTTGATTTTATGAATAAAGTGGTTTAACATTTGCTGGTTCTCACTTCTTTTTTCCCTCAATTACTGTGAGTTTGAGCTACTTCCAAAGTAGCATTGTAAGCATTTCTGATGCAAACACAAAACACTGGCAAAAAAAACTAAACTCGACAATAAAACAGAAATCTCAATGGCTACTAGTGTTTGTTTGGGAAATGTTGCTGCACGAGAAACACAGACAGAATGCTCATAATGGCTTCTGCTACTGTAAGCACAATGGGGTACACCATTTGCTTGGTGCAGAACAAAATTTAAGCTCTAAATCTGGCTCTAACCTTTCTGCCTGACGTTGTTGCGAGCTTTCTCTACAGCTGGAGTTCCAGTGGTCGTGGCGCTGCGGAACCTCATGGGCTCCTGAGCGCCAACCTGATCTCCAGAGTTCTTCCAGCTCAAGGAGAAAGAGCGTCCCGCTTCTGAGACCTTGTGAGAATCCGCCATCACTCCTGAAAAACACAGACACAATATATACCGGAACTGTTATAATGTTTTCTATTCAAACACTTGCTGTTTATTTAATGAGTTGAATGCTCACAGAAATCCAAGGCTGTCACTACATACTTTTAACATCTATTCATGGTTTATTTTTATTAATTCTGAATAAAACAATATATTAAATTACAAATAGTACAAAAGGAGAATAAAAATATAAGGAATTAAAGGATTATGAAACCATGGCCTTTTAGTTCAAGCCTGCCTCAGAATAATAAAAAAAAGCTATTCCAATGAGTGTGAAAAGCAGGATGCAACTGGGCAAAATGAAGTAAAAAAAGGGTGGAAGTAACTGGCATCTATCATTGGCCCATACAAACCATACCAAATTACTTCAAAGTAATTTTAAGTCATGTTACATTTAATTATCAACATTAATCGTGATTCCATTGAAAATATAACCGTAAATACTCTATTATAATAAATATTAAATTTAATGTATTAATTATGTTTATATATTTGACTCATTATCCTGTGTTGTTGTAAAGAAAAATATAGAGAAACTGAGGGCAGCACTGATGATAAATGTGTCAAAATCATATATTAATTCTACACTTATGAGAAAGAGCTTGCTACACCTAAAAAGATGTGTCAATACCATAGACAGTAAAAGAAATGGACGTATTATCCGTGACATCACCCATAGGTTTATGAAGAACTCAAAAGAAGCTATTAGTAGGCGTGGCCAACCGTCGGCATTTTTGTTCGCACGTCATTGCACCAACTGAAGGATACCAAATAAGTGCAAAGAGGCAGAGCGAGAGCGAAGCTACAAACCTATGCCGGCATTCTGCTGAGATGGGCTTTCCTATGGGAGAAATGCTAAATACTTCATTACCTACGACTCATTTGTGCTCTGACCACATGTGCTTGGTTGTATACTTTATCAATAAAATGTTTAGACTTTTAAAAACACTGCTGTAACACATTGAGCCACTAAGCATTGTTCTTATGATGATTTTCTACAGGGCGAAAGTGCAAATTACTTCCAAATACTTCAGATGTAACTTAGTCTGTGATAGTAAATGGACGGCTATTTATGAAATCCAGGCATAACACTGTATGACAATGCTTCCGATGACTGTTCTATAGCCTACAGCTAATCAATCTGTCAGATTTTGGAATGCATTACAGCTCTAAAGAAAAATATTAATGAAACATGATCTTGAATAAAACCAATGCATTTATAGAGATGGTATAAGTATATAATTTCACTCACCTGGGAAATGGAGGCCACGCGAATGGTTTATGAGCACAATTAAGTGCACACAGCATACCATATTATTTGATAATTGTAAAAAATAACTCCAAAAGGTAACTAACTGTTTAAAGCCATATAAAACAACACAAAAATACAATGAATATGCTGAGGTCAGCGGCTAATCTGCCGGAGTCAGCTGAGGTGAAGTGACAGCGACCAGCAAGCCCTAACTGTCGTTCAAGTGGCCACTCCCTTAATTACGCAAACTTAATAGTACCTAATACAAAGGAAACGGATGAGTTTTAAAAAATTCACTTCCTCACAGTTGTCATGAAGAGTAATATTAGCTCTATGAACCAAAAATGTTCTTTGTACCAGGCTGTAAACACCCTTTTTTCTATTGTAAAGTTGGCCATTCTAACAGTGGGCTCAACAGAAATATTCCATATTGGCTTCCAGAGCAGGAGGTTGCCGCTTGGCCAATCAACCGCCTCCAGTCAGAATGTTTCTATAGTTTTTTAAATCCCAGTTTCATATGTCATACTCATTTTTAGAGTAACAAATAATGCAGGTTTTGCAATACCAGACCATTATTTCTTAACTCAGTGTATATGCATTTTACACACATGCAAGCCCACACACACACACATTGCATTTCTGAATGTGCTTCATATAGGTGAGTGGGCTTGACAATCTACCTGTACAAACATTTTTTCTCTCCATATGCAACAGACATTTTACTTAAATTCCACCATATAAGAACTCCATGCTTATCTCTGAATGTAATACAAATCATGTTGCACTACTTGCTATCATCAACCTTAAACACCTTTTTTTTGCACAACATCTCACACAATGTTGTCCTGTCTTAAGTAAAAAGTATTGTATTGTATTTTTTTTTTTTTATTTAATGCCATGTCAGCAACCAAGGCTATTTTCATGGCAGGAACATTTCAATAATAAATATACAATAAAAAAAATCCACAAACAAATGAATACATATATTAAATAAGATTTTTAGTGTTAATATATGATAAGAATTCTAAAATCTTTTTTGGTTTCACTTTGCTAAAAATGTCCTTAAGCATTTTCATTTCATAGAAAAGTCTTCTGGAATCATTAAAAGCAGGATAGTCCAGTAAAATGTGTTTTCTTAAGTAAAAGTATTTGTATAGTATGTAATATGTATAGTATATACAAACCTGTACACTACCTGACAAGTCTTGTCACCTATCCAAGTTTTAGGAACAACAAATAATAACTTGACTTAGTGGATCATTTGGTATCAGATATGGCTTATATGAAAGGCAAAGGCCTCTAGATTACGTTTATATTACCAAAATAAAACATGATCATACCTTTATTTTAATTATTAAATTAGAACAGTAAGATCTGAATTCGCTAAGACAAAAGTCTTGTCACCTAACAGAAATAATGTACAGTATAGAATATAAAGTCATGGTGCAGTGGAAAAAAAATGTTATTATGAAATTATGAATAATTTCATCTAGAATGGCAAGGAATGGCGTTTTTTTGCAGGACTCCCAGAGTTCATCAAGATCTTTTGCATTCATCTCCAATGCCTCTTCCTCCATCTTACCCCAGACATGCTCAATAATGTTCATGTCTGGTGACTGGGTTGGCCAATACTGGAGCAGCTTGACCTTCTTTGCTTTCAGGAACTTTGATGTAGGGGCTGAAGTATGAGAAGGAGCGCTATCCTGCTGAAGAATCTGCCCTCTCCTGTGGTTTGGAATGTAACAGGCAGCACAAATGTCTTGATACCTCAGGCTGTTGATGTTGCCATCCACTCTGCAGATCTCTTGCACACCGCCGTACTGAATGCAACCCCAAACTTGACTGATTTTTAGGAGAATCTTGGGTCTATGTGGGTTTCAATAGGTCTTCTGCAGTATTTGAGATATCTGAGATGCAGTTCAACAGACGATTTATCTGAAATGTCTACCTTCTGTCACTTTCCAAAATGATCAACTAGAAATCAAGTTAATATTTTTGTATAATATATATATATATATATATATATATATATATATATATATATATATATATATATATATATATATATATATATATATATTTATCTTATTATTATAACTGAGACCGACAACAAGATTTTGTCAGGTAGTGTAGTTAGTTGTTAGATTACCGTTCTGGTATGTTAGTTATGTATAGGTTTAAAATAGCTCTTATATCCAGTATTGTGTTTATACTTATGACACACACCTCTTCCCCTCTGCTTCTTCTCCTTCTGCTCAGAGAGTTTGTCCAGCGGCAGGTTGTGGAGGTCCAGGCCGTAAACGTGACGGGCCAGGACCGCAGTGAGGGAGTCCATGATGCTGGCCCACTCGAACACCAGCTCCTCCCAGTGGCTAAGAGAGGACAGCACAGCCAGCAGCTCGTCCCACAGCTCCCGGGAGATGAACACAGTCAGGTTGGCCCGAACCCACGCTACAAAGATCGTCTGTACGCAACGGCAGATACAAAAATCAGACACAGATGACCACCACGTCAACACATATCAATACCAACTCCATAACAGCTTACTTTAGCTCAAGGTGCTAACCTTAATAACACATGGTAGGTCTAAGAGACAACTGTGTGCATTTTCATCATACTATTGCTTTTGAAAAGAGAGATTGACTGAAATATCACAATAACTGAGTGGGCACAAAAATAATTTACTATTGGTGTATCTTAAACATTTTGCTCAAATTAATGAGAGAAGGATAATGACATGCCAGAATACCTTCCAGAGTCTCCCACTTTTGGAGCAAGTCACATGCTTTTTCTATCGGTGCTTTATAAATTTTTATGCCTTCATGAACTGGTTTATGCAATAAAGTTGACCAGAATGTAGGTACAGACACAATATGTATTTTTTACTCGAAATGACAAACAATACAGAAAATAGGTGAAAAATAGGTTCCATTCAAATGTTTATTTAACTTCGTAGAGTAAACATCAAAAAAATTAAAATAAAAAACGATCAAAAATAGGTAGTGGGAGTCTTTAAATTATTATTTTTAAGATAATTTTATACAGTTGAAGTCAAAAGGATTAGCTCCAATATATAAATAAATATATAAATAAATACATACATATATAAATAAATAAATTATTGTGATTTGAGGGTATTTACATCCAAATCAGGTGAACGCTGTAGGAATTACAACAGTTTGCATATGTGCCTCCCACTTGTTAAGGGACCTTAACGAATTGGACAGAATAATAATTATTAATCAAACTTTCACTTTTTAAACTTGGTTGCAAAACCTTTGAAGTCAATTACACAGCCTGAAGTCCAGAATGCATAGACAATCAGACAATTGGTTTCATCCCTGGTGGTGCTCTGCCAGGCCTGCTTGTTCTTGGGGCATTTTCCCTTAAGTTTTGTTTTCAGCAAGTGAAATGCATTTTCAATCGGATTCAGGTCAGGTGATATATATATATATATATATATATATATATATATATATATATATATATATATATATATATATATATATATATATATATATATATATATATATATATATATATATATATATATATATATATATATATATATATATTTAAATTGCTCTTTATGCACAACACTAGTATCTTGAAAAATATCTAGTAAAATATTTGGTCCTGTCAACATGGCAAAGACAAAATTATTTGCTTCTGTTAGACGCGGCAGCCGCTGAACTAAAAAAAACAAAACGCCCAACGGAGAGGAGGAGTGAAACGCCAAGCCACCATGGGTTGCCAGGTGTGTGCAAAGCACTTGATGTGCAGTTAAAATTCAATCCTGCCTCTAATCTTCAGTGCTAATTTCACTCTCAAGCTCCATCATAACATCACAACTCACAAGACAACTTGTCGTTAAAGAATAAATGTCAAATGTACCCAAAATTCCACAATCACCCAAAACCTCAAAAAGACAGTTTACAATAAGATGGATGGCTGCACTGTCTTCTTACGACGATTTAGCCAGTCATTTAAAATATCTAACTGCAACTGTTGATGACAGGTTATTTCAATTTAGTTGGTTTTGTGTTTCATGTAGCAAATCCAATGACAAAAGTGGTGACAATTCTGTTTGACCAATCAGTATTTGTAATGTTTACACATCGCCACAGCCTTAATTGAGGTCATACTGCACATTGTAAAGGTACCATGCACTGTCCCCAATGGAAAAGAGAAATGAGTGCTCACTTTGAAGAGGATGCTAGCTAGGCTGTGGGCGAACGTGTCTTTCTTTTGGTTCTCCTGCGGTCTCTTCATCACTGCTTCCGTGATTCTCAGCAACACCTGCAGCAACTGCTCCCTAAAACAAAGAGAGCTGAGGTCAAAAAATGTTTTGCAGAGTACGCTAAATGTTTCGAAGAGCTAGTAAACCAGCGGAGTACAGCACATAGAATCACACGCCATTCACACGGAGCGTCAGCGCTTCCCATTCACTTTGAATGGTTGACGTCAGGCGTTGCCGAACTGCATTGTGAATCAAACGGCGCCGCTTTAGAGGCGAAGCACACTGCAGAAGTGGGGACTAGCTCAACTTTTCAAGCGCCGACGGAAGCGTCAGCCAATCAGATCGCTGTATGGAAATACACCAGCTAGACAGTGGCCTATTGCTGAATAGATTTTATTGGATGACGCTGCTAGGACGATCGCGTTAGCCCCAACTTTAGACATGCCTTCAGTCAAGCGTTGATGCTGAAGCCCCGTGTGAATGGGGTGTCAGTGTGGACTAACCAGGTCTGCCGGTTCATGTTTTGTTCCATAATTATGTGGCGGTAGACGCTGAGCACAGCTCTGCACACTTCCAGCTGATTTTCCAGCAGTTTGGGCACATCCTGACACGGCTCCAACAGAAACACGTTTGCAGAATTTGTCAGAAACACCTGCCAACACACCAACACAATGTTCAATTACAGTCTGGAATAAATAAGGATTGATGATTGGCTGAGGCCATTATAGAGCTTGATTTTCTTTCTCTGAAAGCATTTGGGAATTCACTTATCTGTGTTTTCAATCATTGCATTGCCGAAATGTCCACTTTGGTTTCATCTTCATCATTCTGGTAATGTAAATGTTGGACTAAAACAGCTAATATTAATTTACAATGATGAAGGGCAGAGGATTTCTGAATAACAGAGATTTCAGCTGCTGTCTGGGCTGTCACTGCCTTTCTAAACCTCCCTTTCCTAATGTGTTCAATCATTTTTTCCTGTGTTATTTCATTTTATTCTGCAGAGCTTAATCTGTTAACAAATTAAATGTGTTTTCTTTGTGTGTATGGATTTCTTTGGTTGTTACCAACATCCTGGGAAAATGGCAAGTCAATGGCACCTTTAGAAATGTTTCTGAGAAAAACGGTGACGTGTTCAATAATTATTTTCCCCGCTCTATATTGTTTGTTATATTACCAAATAATTGTATTTTCTACCAAATATTGTATTATCTACCCCCACCGCAATCTTAAACCCATCCTTCACAGTAATGTTAAACTGTAATTATACAGTGTATTATCCATATTATTAAATAAATTACCCATTAAATTGCATTTATGCATACCTCAACCCTAAAGGCAACCCTAACATTAATGTAAAAACAGTAGTTATAATCAGTTATATTCATATTATTTATTAAATGGCCTATTAAACTGCATTTTATAAAGTTGTGTCAAATTTGAATTTTTTTTTTACTTTACACTGCCCCTAAAAAAAATATAGTGACAAAAAATCTCTGCCTAAACAAAATAAATTGAAAAAACAAGCAAGCAAGCACTGGGGAATGGTTGTTTATTTTGCTGTACTGAACCACATGGAACCTTGACCCTAAAACCAAAATATGTACTAAACCAAGGGTGCCCAAACTCAGTCCTGGAGGGCCGGTGTCCTGCATATTTTAGTTCCAACCTCAATTAACCACACCTGAACCAGCTAATCAAGCTCTTTCTAGGTATACTAAAAACTTCTAGGCAAGTGTGTTGAAGGAAGTCGGAGCTAAACTATGCAGGACACCTGCCCTCCAGGATCGAGTTTGAAAGCCCCTGTACTAAACAGTGACTTCAATGTATTTTTACACCATTAGTTGATATTGTATGTGAACATCTCTTGATTCACTAGCTCCACTCTCAACACACCTCCAGGAGCTTGGTTGTATCCGGAGAAAATCTGAAACTATTTCACTAAATCTTATAAAACTAAAGACTACATAGAGATATGAAGAATGCAAGGTAACACTTTATTTTGATGGTCCAGTTGAGAATAAGTAGACTCTCTGCTTATTATCTGTTGTTACTGCTCCTTCAACAGACAAACTTTCAATAAGAAACTTTGCAAGTACATGTCAACTTATACTAACCCTAACCCCAACCGAACAGACTACTTATAATCTAATTAGAATTAGTTAGCATGTAGATGCAATGTAACTTAAATTCAACAAACGAACCATGGCGGATTTAGGCATGGGCAATATGGGTGATCGCCCAGGGCAGCATCTTACTAGGGGTGGCACGGGGAGACGGTGCAAAAAAAAAAAAAGTGCCCCAGTAAGCCTTGATAGATACAATTTACTTTATGCAAATGTATTAATTTAGAGTGGTTATCCCAGAATAAAGATGTTAGGAGCCAATCACATTTGGCATCTTTTGCACGGGCAAGGTTGTTATTCTCTATGTGCAACCGAAACAACGCTGGTAAAAGCAAACTGACGCATGTGCGCAGAAAACCGTTCCCACACGGCACACGCTGCTCCTGCTCTTGTTTACATGCACAGCGATAAAATATGTGCTGCTCATGCACTGTGAAACCGGAGTAAAGGCCTTTTCTGTTACTTTTATGACAGGAGGTGTGGGCACGCAGCGAGTTTTGCAATTTAACAAAACTGAAGCTTATAATATGATTATGATCTTATTTTGATTAAGCATAGCTATGGAGAAGAAAGAAGAGATAGAGTCAGCTAGAGGTAAGACTTAACATCTGTGGTGGAAAGAGTACTGAAAAATCATACTTAGGTAAAAGTACTTTACTTATCTAAAAATGTAGTGCAAGTAGAGTAAAAGTATCTGTTGCAAAAATTACTCAAAGTATGAGTAAAAATTAGACCTTTGAAAAGTACTCAAGAGTAGTGAGTATTGTGCTGTAAAAAGCCAATGCATTTACATGTAATTTGTGGATGTGTTTGAACGTTAGATTCTGTAGAGCATTTACTTATTGCCCAACAAGCAAACAATGTCATAAGATGTTAATATTAGGTTAGATTTAGGTTGTGATGTCAGGTGACCAAAATTCATTGTCTAGCCAGCATCTAAGGACAATGTTATTTTGATGTCCAATAACGGCGTCAAATTAAATTGATATTTGGTTGATTTTAGGTTATGTTAGAAAGTGACCAAAATCCAACATCGAGCCAACATCTTAAACCAACGTCATATTGACGTCAAATACTGACAACCAACATCTGATAGATGTCATAGTAGTAACATCCACACAACGTCAAGCTGTAACATCATTAGACGTTGATGTTTAGTTGATTTTAAGTTGGACGTTGACCTGATGTTGCATTCTGACGTCAACCCAATTTTCATTTCCTAAGAAAATATAAGTTCCCACCGACGTTGGAGTACAACGTCAATCGGATGTCATGTTGGCGTCTTGTGCCTGCTGGGTGTTTAAAGACCATTTCGGCCCACAGTAAACATCCGTCATGTTCTCATCAGTAACATGCATCTAAACAGTCTCTGGGTCAATGTGTGTAAAGATTTTGGACATCTACTGTACTTGGACACTTTTAATGCTTCCAAACTGGTTGCTGCAATGATAAATCACCCATGTCATGAGGTAGATTATTACGATGCGAATTAAATTCTGTGCGATTTAATTGGACAGGAATCACAGGACTGAATCTTCTAATCCCCATAGACAGGAAAAATAAAGTAGTGACTGCAGGTTGACGGAAAGTAGTGGAGTAAAATTACATTTTTTTTGTATTCTATATAATTGTCATAATTAATAGTCATGCAAAATGTTTCTTAAGCGATCTTAGCATATCACTACAGGTTTGTCTTTAAATTGTTTTTCAGTTACTTTTAGAATTTTTTTCTGTATTTGTTTTGAATAATAATTGTATGCTAATAATATCATTATTAATAATTTTATTTATAATAAATACAATTATTTTGAATTATTCCAATTCTGGTTTTGTCCATATTTTACCCTTATATATATATATATATATATATATATATATATATATATATATATATATATATATATATATATATATATATTTTAGAATGTACATGTTTAACTATAGATGGTTGAGGGGCGTATATGTGGTGATTATGGTGCCATTTAAGCTAAAACCTCCACTGCAAACGAACCATCAAAATAAAGTGTGGCTCAATGCAATTTTACTCTATGGTTAGCCTAAAGGCCCATTCACAGCATGACTTTCATAACTTCCATGTATTTTTGTAATCATTAAGTACCACGGTATTGCTAATTGTTTCCAAAATAGTCAATATTTTTTAAATAATCTTCTTAAAGAGGGCTTAACATCAAGAAGTGTGCTTTTCCACAGTGTCGTTTGTATCTTTAAATAGTGCAAGCCCTTTCATTTTTTATTGGATTCTGACTGGCTGTCAGTGTTTTATTGTTCATAAGCTGAAGAAAAATCATTTTGAAAATGATCCTAGCAACATAGTTCCTCTGTATCTTTATCGCGGTAGTTTTGGTGAGAACTATTCTATTCTTTAATGCTGTGGATGATTTTTAGAACTACATCTTTATAGTCATCGTGCTTGGTGTGAATGAGCCTTCATGTTAGATTGGCCAAAACTGGTTTGATCTAGTGGTCTCAAACTCAATTCCTTGAGGGCCACAGCTCTGGATAGTTTAGCTCCAACCACCTCCAACTCATACCTGCTTAACATTCTCTAGTAGTCTTTGAACACCTTGAATAGTTGGATCAGCTGTGTTTGAAAGGGTTGGAGCAAAACTGTGCAAAGCTGTGGCCCTTCAGGAGTAGGTGATCCAAGGCCCAGGAAGGTTTTCAGAAGAGAATCCGCTCTGTCCGTCCATTTACAGAGCCACCTGAACCCAGCTCCTTACTGACTACTGACACACTGTATTTGTTATTTCCTTGCAGAAAACCACACTCACCGACACACACACACAAACACACACATACATACCTTTCCTCCTGAGTACAAATCCTTGTTAATGCTAATAAACACAACTAAATGGAGTGACTAGACTGGACCTCTGTTCTTACCGACAGCACCACTGCCTTCAAGCTAGCAACCTAAACATTTCCCTCCTAACTCCTTTTCATAGAGTCAGGGAAATTTGAGAACTATGATCTAAACTGTATTTCCCCTACAGTGTACAAATGGTAAAGTTCACATAAAGCATGTAAATGTCAGTGGTCAGACCTGTAGGGCAGACTGGATACCAGCCTTCACTTCCAGGTTGAGCTCCTCTGTCAGGCAGCCTCTGCTGATGGCGCTGCTGAAGGAGTAAGTGCGCCCCCAGCTGGACGATCTCTTGTGTCCATGAGTTTCCAGGGCCTGAGGATTTTACACAGGATAGATTATGAGGAGCTAGTAAATCAACATGAACGGCATTTCTTGTTTGTGTGTGTAACTTGGATAAGATTGGAATAGCAAGACACAGTTCAGTTCAGAGCAATAGCCAACACAATACAAGACACAGTACAATATAGCATAAGTACATTTCATAAGTATATAAGTACAATAAAGCATAACACTTGACAGGGCTTTCACCATCTGATGACACGTACAAATGGAGAATATCTACTGTCCCTTAAAATGATCTATTGACACCTAAAATAAGTGCATGGCAGGAGGCAGAGCTAGTACCTGTACCTGTATGTGTGCATTGTCCGTCTCTGTGACCAGCTGCTCTTCCTCTGTATCTTCCTCCTGGTTTGTGGTCTCAGGCTCAGCCATGAAAGCAGGTTTCTCCTGTAGAATCCACTTCCTGTACACCTTGATCACCTTGCGAGTGGCCGAAGCTTCACAGGATGGCAGCAGGAAAGCCTGTGTGATCACACGAAAACAAATGATGCGCATTTTCACACAAACGAAACAAGAATTTCTTTCTTATACTAAAACTATAGTTCTTGTTAATTAATCTAATGACCAGAATGAAATAATCATCCTTTTATGTAGCAAAAATGCTAAGAATTTTTTTTTTTTGTTGTTGTTGTTGGGAAACTCTGGGAAAAGGGACTTTTCTAGATCAGTTTGACAGTCTGGAAACCCCTGCTATGTAAATAAATGTGAAATAAGAAATGCTTTATTTTTAGAATTAATTAAATTGTGCCATTTGTAACTGTTGAATTTGACTAGTAAATCAGTGATACTTTATTGTGACTCCTGTGAAAACTGCAAGAACCATGAGCAGAACGACTGACACAAACAATGATAAATGTATACTGGCCACAGGGTGGTAGTAATTGACACACAGTATCAAGGCTACATGCAACATGTAACTTTTTTTGTGTGTGTGTGTGTGGTTTTTTTTTTTTGAGGGGGTAAACTAGAAGTTGAGCTGACTTTTATCCGGTTTCAACACTGCTAACTTTCTCCAAAACAGGTTTCATTTTAGGTTAGAGATCGCAAACCTACACTGGAATTAATCAGCTGTGTAAAAGTGAATGACATATTTGATGAAAAAAAGCCACTCTCAATCATCGAGCATTCATTTTGCTCAAAATAAAGGCCAGAACTGTTTTGTTGCTGTTAATGTATTTAAATTATATGCATTATGGTTATTTATACGGCGATGCAGTGGCGCAGTAGGTAGTGCTGTCGCCTCACAGCAAGAAGGTCGCTGGTTCGAGTCTCGGCGGGGTCAGTTGGCGTTTCTGTGATGAGTTGTTATGCTCTCTTAACTTGCTGGGTAAGTTGGCGGTTCATTCCGCTGTGGCGACCCCGGATTAATAAAGGGACTAAGCCGACAAGAAAATGAATAAATGAATAAATATTTATACTTGTTTTAAATTTGAATATCATATATTATGTATTTAAATAGTTTTGAATTGTCAGTTAACATTAATAATGGCTTTGCATTAAACATTAACATTTAAATATTTCAATTTAATTTTACTAAAATATATAGCTCTAAATCGGACTATCTTTAGAGTTTTTGGTGAACCTACATTATTAAAATCAGTTCATTTACTTGCATTTATGCGATAATGTTTGCTTTAAGTTTCCTGACTGAATCAATATTTGCATCCTTGCATATAACATTGAATACTTGTTAAACTTCTAAATAAACAAACAAATAAATAAATATAAATCATAAATAATAATTTGTTCTTTTCAAAAATATATATATTTAGGTCTATAAAAAAAAAGTGTACATCGACACAATTCTAACATTTTTGACTCCATACAACAACACAATGGATTTGAAATTAATCGAACAAGATGTGCTTTAACTGCATACTGTAAGCTTTAAGCTGTGGTTATACTAGAGCTTGAGCTTCTAATTCTGCCGTACGGCGCTGCAAAAAAGGGGCGGATTTAAACAAGATAATTAGACATTAAAAAATGCAAACGATTGTTCCATATTGAAATTTATGTCCAGATAGGTCAGGTTTTGATCCTCGATTGGTCTCACGCAGTCAAGTTATGCGATTTCGCAGGTCAGAGTTCACCAAGCTTGAACTTTCCAACGCAGCGAACTGCGAAACTTGACGCACAAACTTGCGTTTCCGGCCTGATGCATTCACATACCAAAAGAAATTGAACAATTAGTTTCTAAGCTGTTCCTTGGCCAGTTGTGTGTTATTCCCTCACCATCCTCATTGCAATGAGCAGATAAAAGGTCCAGAGTTCATTTCCAGAGTAAATTTTTATGGAACTAATTGTGTGTATCCGATAACGTTTGAGATCATAACCGTTTTATTTTTCAAATGTATGCATTACTTTTTATTAAGTAAAAACTTCTGCATAAAAAGCTACCAGGAATTTTGACATGTTGCAAGCCCTGGACTTTTTTTTTTTTTCTATCCTATAAACTGTATAGTCATGCTAACTGCAGTTAGTCTGAAAACATTCACAGTGTCACATGACTTAAGCTGTACATCTTAATGCTCCGTCTCTGACCTGATGGAAGACCTCATTGACGAAATTGACGTTGTCCCGTGTGGAGAGCAGGATGGCCTGCACCATGTCGTAGACGCCGCGGTGCTCCTCCTCGATGCTGCACAGGCTGGAGTTGCTGCCCCTGCGGTCAGACAGGGTGCTGCTGTTAGAGTGATTCTTCTCCTGCTCCACAGGACCGTTGGGCTCTAAGTCTGTGCTCTTCTCCTGACTGATACTGCCTGCAGTCACAGTCTGAACACAAACACACAGTACAGACAGCCTTTACTTCTACTGCACATGCTACTAGGACTTTACGTAAATCATAAATGTCATAAAAATTGTGAAATTTATTGGCAAATCTTCACACAACCAGAAATGGAAAGAATAAAATCAAATCAAATCATTCTTCATTCACTATATAAAATTTTGTGAACATTTTGAAATATATAGAGCTGTGGTGAAAAATTGCATTACTCTTCTCAATTGAATTATTCAGTTTTTCAACAGCAAATTACGCCCTAGGCTTGTTAAGTTTTTAACAGCAGATGGCACTCTAGGTTAGTTAGCTTTCAACAGCAAATGGCACTCTAGGCTGGTTAGTTTTCAACAGCATATTACGCTCTAGGCTTGTTAGTCTTTAACAGCAGATAGCACTCAAGGTTGGTTAGTTTTCAACAGCAGATGGCACACTAGGCTGGTTAGTTTTTAACAGCAGATGACGCTCTAGGCTTGTTGGTTTTTTTAACAGTAGATGGCACTCTAGGTTATTTAGTTTTCAACAGAAGATTGCATTCTAGGCTACTTGGTTATCAACAGCAGATGGTACACTAGGCTGGTTAGTTTTCAACAACAGATTGCACTCTAGGCTAGTTGGCAATCAACAGCAGATTTCACTCTAGGCTAGTTAGTTTTCAACAGCAGATTGCACTCTAGGCTAGTTAGTTTTTAACAGCAGATTGCACTCTAGGCTAGTTAGTTTTCAACAGCAGATTGCACTCTAGGCTAGTTGGCAATCAACAGCAGATTGCACTCTAGGCTAGTTAGTTTTCAACAGCAGATTGTACTCTAGGCTAGTTAGTTTTCAACAGCAGATTGCACTCTAGGCTAGTTAGTTTTCAACAGCAGATTGCACTCTAGGCTAGTTAGTTTTTAACAGCAGATTGCTATCTAGGCTAGTTAGTTTTCAACAGCAGATTGCACTCTAGGCTAGTTAGTTTTCAACAGCAGATTGCACTCTAGGCTAGTTAGTTTTCAACAGCAGATTGCACTCTAGGCTAGTTGGTTATCAACAGCAGATGGCACTCTAGACTAGTTAGGTTACTTTTTCATGGCATATGGCTCTCTAGAACAGTTTTTAACAGAAAGTGTTGCTCTAGGCTTGTTCTGTGCATTTGGAAAGTCGTGCAAGTTCGATTTTGTGTCAAAATAAATTAAGTAGTGATGCATTTTGGAAAAAAAAATTGTATTAGTAAGTACAGGGGTTGGACAATTAAAGTGAAACACTGGCCAAGTTATGCCGCAGCCACACTAGAGCATCCAAATTACTGTCGTAAGGCACTGTGAAAAGGAATGTGATTAAACAAGATGATTGTACATTTAAAAAAAGAGAGTAATTGTTCTATATTTTAAATTTCTGTAAAGAAATGTTTTAATGCTGATTGATCTCATGCAGAGTCATGTGATGCAATTTGCAGGTCATAGTTAAAAAAACTAGAACTTGGAGGTTTCATGGTGGTTTCACTTTAGTGTTGGGTTAATTTGACCAGCCTGCAGGCCATTTTTCATTAATTGCACATTTCACCAGTAAGAGTAGAGTGTGATGGTTTAATTAGCTGAGTAATAGCACAGTCTTGCCAACAATATTGCGATGTACAAAACATTTTGGGTGACATATCATGGGAACAATATGTCGGTGCGCATCTCTCTGTGACCAAGACAGCAAGCTATTGTGATATCAAGAGCCCCGATTTCCAGTGTAATATCAGCATACCACCAAAAAAGACAAACCACATCCAACAGGAGTAACTGTGGATGCAAGAGGAGGCTCTCTGAAAAGGATGCCCGTGTGCTAATGCTAATGTAACAGAGGCCAGCTGGTGAAGTGCTTTGCAGGTAAACCTCACTCCTCTGATCACATAGTTTTTAGCCTCCTTGTTAGAGCAAGCAACTCCTATGTGGAAAGTCGCCGGTTCGATCCCAACTCGGAGCAGGTTGGGTGGTGTAGGACTGGCGGGGTTACACTAAAGGCTGATTTATACTTCTGTGTTAAGCACACGCGTATGCTCCAGAGCAGCCTACGGGTGGTCGCTTAGTCCTCGCTGTAACTGTTGGCGATGCTGATGTGCACCTCTTAAAAACTGTAACTACATGTCGCAATGACGCGTAGCGCAAGCTTTGTGATTGGTAGCTCTGATGAGTGTAGACACGGCTGAGAGCAGCGCGAGCCCATTGAAGCGAGTGTTTACAAGTGTCGAGTGCTGTGAAGGAGATCCAGATGGAAACTTTTGTTTTGTGTTTACATTAGGATTAAAGTTGTTGCAGTTCTGCTGGTTCCCACCTCAAAATGAGCAACTTTGAGCCACTTGTACGTTAAGAAAATCGTTTAGAAAAAACAAAATACCCGCAAAGAAACTCGACACAGAGGAACATAATAACCTTGCCAGCTTGCATTTCAGAAGTGCTATTGCAGAGCAACACAAACAGCATGCATGATATAAAGTATAAATGGGCATGTGCCATGGGTCATGGCAATCACTCGACGCAGAAGTATAAACCAGGCTTAACACGGATTGTATCCATAAAAACTAAAACCACAGCTGCCCAACACACAGTAGAAATACATGTGCACCTCAACTCTCCTGCTTCCACCCAATCTGTTCCACCAAAAGTAAACTCCACAGGGTCAAGATATGTCCACATTTTAATATGCAATATACATATATATCCTTTGGTCACACATGCCAATGCTAAATGTTGGTTTCAAATGTTAGTGCCAGAAGAAAAAACTTGGGACTGATCTATAGACAATGTGAAACATGTATTGTTCTCTGATGAGTCCACCTTCATTGTCTTTCCAACATCCAAGAGAGTTACAGTGTGGAGAAGCCCCAAAGAAACATTCCACTCAGACTATTGCAAGCCCAGAGTAAAACATGGGGGTGGATTAATGATGGTTTGGGCTGCAATATAATAGCATTCCCTAAGTCCAATACTTGTACTAGATGGGCCAAGGACTACCAAAACATTCTGGAGACCCATGTGCATCCAATGGTTCAAACGTTCTATCCTGAAGGTTAGTAATTTTCTCATGTTTGAAATACTGAATAAATGCAATAAAATACATACTAAATAATACCAGAACTGATTTATGGTGTTTTTCATAGTGTTCCCACATAAGAGGATGCTATCCATGTAGTTAATGGACAGAGATTTAGTTGTTCTCCGTCACAAAGTTTCCTCTCACCTGGATGAGTTTAAGTAGGACCTCTCCTTCATTCTTGGAGTTGCTTTTGGTCAAGTTCACATACTTCGGAACAAAAATCATGCAGTCCGAACTCAGCAAAAGAGTTATATTTAAGACTTTTTAAGACCCTTTTAATACCCCAAAGAATAAATTAAGACCAATTGACAGTACCAAATGTGAAAAAAAAGTAAAATAAATACCATTCTTGGCACTCTTCACTGTACAGAATATTGCGCTGCTGCTAAACAGAACAAAATAGCTGAAATTGGCCAGATGACTGGCCAAAATTGGCCAAATATTATCCAATTCAAGTCCCAGGTTAATCAATTGGTGCATATCTGCTAATATACAGGTTGAAGTAGTGATCATAAGCTATTATAGAGCAAAATCCCTGCAAACTTTGTTGCATAAGTAAAATCACTGCAAACGCAGCTTACATAAGTGAAATTCCACACGTGTAAGTTTTATTAAGTTCCTTTTTTTAAGACCTACTTTGTTCTAGGTGACTAACAGATGAAGCGATTTGAAGATTTCAAATCCCCCTAGACCCAATATTTGTGTAAGATGGGTCAAGGACTACCAAACCATTCTGGAGGACCATGTCCACCCAATGGTTCAAACATTCCATCCTGAAGGCTGTCAGTAATTTTCTCATGTTTGAAATACTGGATAAATGCATTTAAATACATCTAAAACAATACCAGAACTGATTTATGGTGTTTTTCATAGTGTTGCCACATAAGACTATGCTTATCCATCTAATGGGCAGAGATTTAGTGGTTCTCCATCACGAAGCTTCCTCTCACCTGGATGAGTTTAGGCAAGACCTCTCCTCCATTCTTGGAGTTGCTCGTGGTCGAGTTCACATACTTCTTCTCCAGGAAGAAGTTGACGAGCCACGTGATGAAGGCCACGCGAGGAGCCAGATACTGATCCCTAGTGCAGTATGTGCTCTCATTGTTACGAGTCACTGGAACATACAAGGGCTTTGGTCTGTGAATGGGAAGATCTAAAAGAGAAAGTAAAGGAAAAATAAGAAATAACAACAGGAGGTCTTATTAAAGGGTATATACTTAAATCAGAGAGATATTCAAAGGTTTTTAAGACATTTTTTAAGACTCGTTTGATACATTTTAAGACCTCATTGCTAGGGCTATGACGATATCTATTTTTTTTGCTGGGCGATATATTGCACCCAAATTAATTGCTATAAATGATATTACAGTAATTTTATAACTTATATCACTAATACAAAATAATACATTTTTAACATTATTTATTAACATAATAGTGTAATAATTCAGGTACACGGAATGTTTCAAAGAACATTTTAATTTAAAGAATATTTAGGTTTGAAATTGAAACAAAAAAAAATTCTTAAAACAAATAATTAATAATAAACAGTAAATGTAAACAAAAAAAGTCTAAACTACACTTTTAATGCATCTCAGGTGCCATTTTTTTGGCCAATTCCAAGATAGAACTGTTTGTTCAATGTTTGCAGCCTATTTTTTTTAATTCTCTTTTTTCAAGTTTTTTTAACAGCAACATCTTTTTAGCTAAATAATGGTACCTGTCTGTGAGTGTGTGCCATTTCACACTATCACAATTATATTTGCACTGGCAGATAAATACATCCATTACAGTTAACTGTAACTGGAATACCCTCTTGAAAAAAACCGGTAGGGTGGTTATGTTTTAGGTGTGATCTAAGTAAACACGAGTCAGTGGATTCACGTCTTGTCTTCTTAACTGCCACTATCCACTCTCTCTCTCGCAAGCACTCTATCTCTGTGTGTGTGTGTGTGTGTGTGTGCGCATGCTTGGAGATGCTGCATAAGCCCCACCTTCCACGGAAAGCAGAATGCAATGCGTTCAACAATAAACTTAGCTTGTTATATTATGTAGACTAGTCATCATCATCTTAAATTTCTTTATACAATACATAGCATCTGCAAAATTAACCACCCTCATTTTCATATATCGCTCAATAAGACAATATATTGACTATCACGACAGGCTGACTTTAGGTTTCATCACCACTTTAGGTTTCAACTAGTAACATTGCCGACATTTAAACTTGAACAAAATTTATCAGCTTGTTAGAAACTAATCCTAAACTAAACTGTTACACATACACTGAAAAACAATGCAAATCCAGTAGGTGGTGCCCATAACAGCAGGAATAACATTGTTCATTTGGCTGCTGCAGTAAACAAAGCAGCAATGTCAAATCTAGCAGGATTTCATAAACTGGATTTCAACATAAGCACCCCAAATTAAATTCAGGCAAACTTTAGCATACAGATGCCAAATTGAATGACTTGTTAAACAGCATTTAAGGTTTTTAATACTTTTTAATACCATGTGGACACCCTGCATTAACTGATATCAACAAGGGCTGTTCAATTAGCAAGCCAAATAATAAATTGCAAATCTTGATCAGAAAATTGGTCAAAATGGTGTCTCTTTACACAGATTCAAGAATTGTAAAACACCTCTGTCGCCATTGGCTTGCATGGTTCGGGACTTGTGGAGCTGCGCATCAGTGAACTTTCTCTTTAGTTTTTGGACTTTCAGCAGTGAAAATTAAACCACACTGAACTTAACTTAACTGAACTTAAACTCTGAATACTGGACTGACACAGTTTCGATTTAGCAGAACTTCTATGTTAAGCTGCTTTGACAGAAACTTGTAAAAGTGCTATAGAAATAAAGACGAATTGAAATTAAGACAGGCTCCTGAAATCTTGTTTAGACCAAACAGTTTTTGCTCACAAACCCACCTAACTGTGGCTTGTAAAGGTTGGTATGTTTTGAGAAAGTGGGGAAGAGGTGAGGCAGGTAGTATTTCTTGAAGAGGGAAAAGAGAAATCTGAAGCCTGTGTCCTGGTTCTCTTTGTTTTTCCAGTCCAAGCTGGATGCCTGCAGGGGGAGAAAAAGAAACCAGGGGAATAGATTACATCACAGAAATCCATTCATGAGCAGCAGGCAGAAAGCAGGCCAGACGCAGCTGGAAAACTCACCTGGAGAACTATGACCTTCAGCACGATCTGCAGGACAGAGCAGGTGTGGTCGTCCGCCACCTTCTCTCCAGGAACTGCAGGCACCAGCGGAGTGATCTCCTCTGGCACAATCTTAGCTACAACAATGCAAAGACTGAATGTTGATATACGCAGACATCTGGATCATTTGAAATGTATGTGTTACGAAGCATATGATGGATTTGTAAAATGTCAAAATAAATATAAATTTTTATAAATAAAAAAAGGCAGTCTATGTATGTTACGTGCCAGCAGATTTTTGTTTATTTCTTGTTTTTTGGGTCTCATTGTGTTTTTTTTTTTTTTTTTTTTTTTTACCACCCTAGTTCACTTCGTTGTTTGTTTACTTCAGTCCCTGGTTGGCTGTTTTACTTTTCACTGCTGCAACCAACCCCGTCACTGCTTCATCCTGATTGGTGCCTGCTCTACAACTCGGTACCGTTTTGAACCAATCCCCTCATGCCAGCTCTCCTTTAAAAACTCTTCATTGCAGCAGTTTGACTTTGCCTTCGGCTTGTTTTGTTTGCTTGGTATTCTAATAGTTTTAATGTCTCTGTTTGATTAGATTTTTTTATTTTTTTTTGTTGTTTAATTGTTTATTTAATTTACACTGTGTTGATGTTGATTGACTTTTGTTACCCTCATGTTTATCATTGAGGTTGGAAAGGCTGGTAGGCAAGTAAGTCACATGACATACATTTCAATATGTAGACTTCTAACTTTCAACAGATACATTAGCTAAGCGGGTGTGTGCAATCCTAGTATTTTTGGCTAAGTTGTTAATGTAGATTAAGTAGGACATCATTGACGTTAAAGGTTTATTAGGGCCCAGCACTGAAGGTTCTTATTCTTCCGGCTTTTTCTTGGCTCAAGGATTCAAATGCACCGTATGACATCATTTTCCATCATGTAATTTTCGCTATTTCGAATTTTTCACAAAACCTATTTGAACAAACTTTCATTTGGCCGTTTGTCCAATTTTCACCAAAATTGAATCACATTTTCTACAGAAAATGCTGAACAAAAGTTATTGAATTCAAGTTGATTAGATAAACCATTTTCAATTAATTTGTGAAAAAATTTAATGAAGAAGTTGCGAAAATGGACTTGAATTTCTCCGTAACACCATTGGTGTGTGTCATCACAACCAATGTATTAAGTTTGCTGCAGTGTTTCGGCGCACTGCCCCCAAATGGTCCAGAGATACAAAAATGTTTTTTTTTGCTAATAACTTCTAAACCCTTTGTCTATAATTCATTAAATTTGTCTCTTTACATCCGGCACAGCATGCCGAATCGAATGATGTCAGATTTTTTAGCCATCAGCCATTTTGAATAATGACAAAAATTGCTATAATTTATGAACGCATTTGCGAATTGTTATGAAACATGGTATGTGTTTTCGAGACTGTGCCCTAAAGGGGCTCAAAAGTTTCATCACAGAATCACCTTTTAGTCAAACGTTATAACAATATTTTTAAAAGTGCTAATATCGACTAATTTTGCCTATTGTTATGATACTTGTCTTGCTATTTTCCTTGGGTTGTCCTGAGAATATCGATACTAATTATGCCTTAATTAACTAAATTAATAAACTAAATTAAACTAAATTAAATAAAAGTCATTCATTATTTTTTTTTTTATTTTTTTTTTGGCTTAGTCCCTTTATTAATCTGGGACTAAACTTATCCAGCATATATTTTACACAGCGGATGCCCTTCCAGCTGCAACCCATCACTGGGAAACATCCATACATACTCATTCACACACGCACACTACGGACAATGTAGCCTACCCAATTAAATTTTTTTTGGCCTTGTCGGGGAAACCAGAGCACCCAGAGCACTCCAGAAAGCATTAACAGAAATGCCAATTGACCCAGCGGGGGGCTCGAACCAGCAGCCTTCTAGCTGTGAGGTGATTGTGCTACCATCTGCGCCACCATGCTGCCCCAGCCTCAAGTCAAAAACCTACTTTTTCGAACTTCTCACACATAGAGATCAGATCTTCTTTAGACCATGCTGACAAAAAGTTATGGAATTTGAGGTCTAATGGTTTTTGTTTACTGCACTGACAAATGTGCTGGTATGATGCCAAACTACATCTGAGGCTGTATCTCTGCGATACTTAAAGATAATGACATAATATTATGGAATTTTCCAGTTGCTTTGTACCTTGTTGCCATGTGGTTGTTAATGATGTGGCCGCTAGGCTGCTTGGCCCCAATAATTGCTGCTTGCAGCTATATTTTAAAACATCTTTATCAGATTAGTTGGATATTAGGAAGGCTGTTTTGGTTTTGACTGGTTCTTTTCTTTAGCCCACCCATAGTACCTTCCAGCTAAATTTAATTGTTTATAGTTTCTAAAATTGTTAATATTGTAAATAACTCACTCACTGTTTCACCATTACCACCTGTAAATAAACAACTATTAATTGTACACAAGTTATTGTTATCTGTTCTTACTTTGAGGTACAATTTTCTTTGAGTTTCTGTCCTCAATCCAAGTGTGCAACCCCACTTCCCTAGACTGCCCAGGGGTTGTAACAATGAAGATTACAGTGTTCAGTTGTGCATTCTAAAACTCACACATTTGTAATGCATTTTAGTCGCTGACATTATTATCAGCAGATAAGATGCAAAAACTTTAAATGGAATGGATGGCTGCTTCTCACTCAGGGCTGTCTATGCTAATGAGGGAGAGATCATCACTAATAGTTAAGACTTTCTCTGATGACATGTACTAAAGGACAATGTTAATCAAAGTATTTATGCTGATTGTTTCTAATAAGTATAAAGTGTGATTATTAAAAAAAAATTGTTTATTAGTTTTTACCATTAGAGGTTGGCTATATTCACACACTGTTGCCCCACAACCGTGTTCAAACCCCTTATGAAAGTAATTTTTGCATAATACTATGCCTTTAAAATGTGCCACTGCTTTAATAATAGGAAATGGCAGAACAACCTTCAGTGTGAACAGTCTTTGCATTTCACTAATGAAATCTATTCAAACATAAAGCATGTCAGCGCTGACAGAGAAGAATATTCACTGATTTCAAACACATCGGTAATGCTTGAAATGAACGGGTCATTACTAGTTCAAGGGCATCAATAAAATCTATTCTGAGAGGAAACATCAAGGGAAATCATTCATTTTAGCATTTAACAGACTCTGACCTATTTTATTTCAGGATGCTGTGCTGCCATTTGATTATTATACTCTCTTACCAGATTTAAAGTGCCTTTGTGCCATTAATGGCAATCATTAAAAATTACATTCCTAGACAGAAACATAGTAGATGTGAGAAATAAAATGAATGAAGGGTACATTAGCGAGCACTGTACAAGTGGGTTATTAAGTACTTCAGGCAAGGCAGGGAAGGTATCAGGGGTTTTAATGCATTAGGAATTAAGATCTTAAATCAAGATCAATGTTTAGGTCTGGACTGTTTTTTGTTTATAGCTGAACTTCACTAAAATTATTTGTTGTTCAACTGCCATTTACAAGCTTTCTGTCATGAACACTCTCAGGATTTAGTATGTCATTGAATATGTTTATGACAATGTTGATGTATTTGGTCTTGGCGGTATAAGTCTGCTACACTGCTGCTGATTGATTATTATGGCAAAGTAAGTACTGCTACTGTCAGTATATACACTTAAGAGACACTTTATTAAGTACACCTTACTAGTACCGGGTTGGACCCCCTTTTGCCTTCAGAATCCTTCGTGGCATAGATTCAACAAGGTGGAAATATTCCTCGGAAATTTTGATCTATTTTGACATGATAGCATCAAGCAGTTGCTGCAGATTTGTGGGCTGCACATCCATGAAGCGAATCTTGCGCTTTATGACAAGCGAATGATTCACGCTTTATGAAATGGCGCGTTATCCTGCTGGAAGTAGCCTTCAGAAGATAAACTGTGGTCATAGAGGGATGGAAATGGTCAGCAACAATACTCAGGTAGGCTGTGGTGTTGAAACTATGCTCAATTGGTACTAATGAGCACAAAGAGTGCCAAGAAAATATCCCCCACACCATTATACCACCACTACTACCCTGAACCATTGATACAAGGCTGGATGGAACCATGATTTCATGTTGTTGATGCCAAATTTGAACCTTACCATCAAATGTCGCAATAAGTTGGAGGGGATGACGCGAGTGAAATTGGACAAACTTAGGAGGCATGTGTCCAAAAAGTTTGATAACCCGACTTAAATCATCTTTTTTTTCCCATTCTGATGCTCAGTTTAAACTGCAGCAGATTGTCTTGACTGTTTACATGCCTAAATGCAATGAGTTGCTGCCATGTGACTGGCTGATTAAAAATCTGTGTTAACGAGTAGTTGGACAGGTGTACCTAATGAAGTGACACAGACATGCCATCTGAGAATATAACACCCTGCAGCTGCAAACATATTATGACTTAACATCCGTAGCAGATCTAAACACAAGTGGAGCTGGGGTGGAGGAGGGTCTTCGAAAACGCACCGCAGCTTAAAAAGCATTGAATGACGTGGAGCTTAAGAGGAGCAGGCTCATTGGCTGCTGAGGTGACAGCAACCAATCTCCTGCGCCCTGTAGTTTATGACGCAGGAGCAGATTAGGTGACTTTTCAGCCTACGCACACATAGTTTAATGCCAGACATTTCAATTATGAAAAAAAAAAAATGTTGTTTTGACTTGATTTAAAGAGGGATTTGACAGATATGGGTTGCAGCTGGAAGGGCATCCGCTGCGCAAAACATGTGCTGGATAAGTTGGCGGTTCATTCTGCTGTGGCGACCCCAGATTAATAAAGGGACTAAGCCAAACAGAAAATTAATGAATTAATAAATACAGAGGTGTGACAGGTCGCAGAAGCAGCTTTATGAAGATCAAAGAAACATTTTCTACAATTTACTAAATGTGTCACTTCTTATGTAATTGCTCAGACAACTGCTGAATGCGTTTATGAACAGCTTGTAAACAATACATTTACCTTAAGTATAAGTATCTGGCCTGATCTCACAAGGAAGCTTAAGTATTTTACGTTTTATCAGTTTAGTGGCTCATTCGTACAATCATATGAAAATGTATGATTTTAAAAAAGGACGCGTAGCACCAAACCCCACCCCTAAACCCAACTGTCACTGTCAAAGTGCTATAGAAATAAAAATGAACTGAAAAAGTTTATAGATTGATATAAACTGTTTTCAAATGAAGCCTGAAAGAGTTGTCTAAGTCATCTGATACATGAATATCCTGTTTCAATTTTTACTTCTACCAATTGTACTTAAAGTTCTAAAATGATTAAGGTTGTGTTAACATCTGTGAAGACTATCCAAATAAACACAACATTTTAAACTTTTGTGGATATTTTTTGTCAATAACCCAAAAAGCCAATGAATAAAAAAACAACAAAAAAACAAAAAAAAAACATGTTTTTTTTTTTTTTTTGTCTAGGTAATAAGGCATAAAATAAAGAATCAAAAACAAAAAACTTATTAAAAACTTTAAAATATTAAACTGTTATGCTGATTAAAAATGAACTGGATTTAATCTGGATAACTTTTGTAAATTATTTATTATTTACAAAGATGGCAGTCAATGATTATACTGCTAGTCTGAAAGTCTACTTTAAGCTGCTACTCTGAATGAAATGGCAAACAAAGTTTGAGGAGTACAGTAAAAGTACAATAGACAGCTGACATAGACAAAATGATAGCACTTTGGCAAAGACATGAATCCCTTTACAATTCAACATCAATGACATACCAGCCTAAGTGAAAGGAGCTGACCTTCAGCCATTAATGCATTGAATATAACATATAGGCCAAGCTTTTCCTTCCACACAATTCATTTAAACTGAATGCTCATGTTGACCAGTTAACAGGCAACCAAGTAGGTTAAACGGAAAGCTTTTTTTTATTATTATCATAAGATGTTTACTACTAAGCATAAAAATTTAACAGTCTTACTTACTACATGACCTAACAAAAGCCTTGTCGTCAATCTTAGTTGTAAGAGCAAGAAATAATAACTTGACTTCTAGTTGATCATTTGGAAAAGTGTCAGAAGGTCGATTCAACTGATGAATCATCTGTAGAACTGCATTAAAATCATCACAAATACAGCAGAAGACCTACTGGAACCCACACGGACCCAAGATTCTCACAGAAATCAGTTTGGTGAAGGAAAAATCGTAGTTTGGGTAGTAAGGGGTTGTGTGTGAGATCTGCAGAGTGGATGGCAACATCAACAGCCTGAGGTATCAAGACATTTGTGCTGCCCATTACATTATAAACCACAGGAGAGGGCAAATTCTTCAGCAGGATAGCGCTCCTTTATATATTTCAGCATCCACATCAAAGTTCCTGAAAGCAAAGAAGGTCAAGGTGGTCCAGGATTGGAGAGCCCAGCCACTAGACATGAACATTATTTAGCATGTCTGGGGTAAGATGAAGTAGGAGGCATTGAAGATGAATCCAAAGAATCTTGATGGATTCTGGGAGTCCTGCAAGAACGCTTTCTTTGCCATTCCAGATGACTTTATTAATAAGTTGTTTGAGTTACTGCAGAGATGTATGGATGCAGTTCTCCAAGCTCATTGCAGTAATACACAATATTAGGGTTGGGCTGATAGACAATGCCATTGTTCCTCGCCAAAGGTCAATAGATAACATGAAGCTGTGCCAGAATCGCCGATCCTTCGACCGCCTCTGTCGCAAACCCACTCGCAAAAAATACACACTTAAGCCTTATTTACACTAACACATCTTAGTTTTAATATAGCATTTTCTCTGTCCACTGAAAACGCACATCACATGACCACCATAGACTGTAAAATATATGGACGAAGTATCCGTGACGTCACCCATAGGTTTCTGAAGAGCGCAAAAGTAGCTACAAGTAGGCACGGACAACCGTCGCCATTTTGCTCGCGCGTCATCGCACTCACGGCAGGATACCAAACAAAGGCAAAGAGGCGGAGAGTGAGCAGAGCTACAGACACCTGCTGGCATTTTGCTTGGATCTGGCTCAGACACACTTTACTTTAGGAAAACCGTAATACTTTACCACCTGCAACTCGCTTGTATTCTGACCACATATGCTTGGCTGTACACTATATCAATAAAGTGTTTAGTCTTTTAAAAATACTGCTGTAATACATTGAGCCACTTAGTATTGTTCTTAAGATGTTTTCCTACAGGAGGAAAATGCGAATTACTTCCAAACACTTCAGATATAGTCTGTGTTAGTAAATACAAGACTATTGATGAAATCTAGCATAACTCTGTATGCTAACACTTCAGATGACTGTTCTACAGTCCACATCTAATCAATCTGTCAGATTCTGCAGTGCATTACAGCTCTAAAGAACATTATAAATGATAAATGATCTTAAATAAAACAAATGCATTTATAGAGATGGTATATAAGTATATAACTTTACTCACATGGGAAACGGAGGCCAAGTGAATGGTTTGTGAGCACAATTAAGTGCACAGAGCATCTATATCATCTGATAATTGTAGGAAATAATCCCAAAAGGCAACTGACTGTGTAAAGCCACATAAAACAAGACAAAAATATGACGACTATGCCGAAATCAGAGGCTAATGTGCCAGAGTCAGCTGAGGTGTCGTGACGGGGACAGCGAGACCTAGCTGTCAATCAAGTGGCCACGCCCTTATTTATGCAAACTCAATATAACCTAATATAAAAGAAACGGATGAGGTATAAAAAAATGCACCCCCTTACAGTTGTCATGAAGGGTAATATTAGCTATATGAACCAAAATCACTCTTTGTACCAGGCTTTGTACCAGGCTGTAAACACCTTTTTTTCTGCTGTAAAGTTGGCCATTCTAACAGTGGGCTAAATTGAAATTTGCTCTATTATAGAGCCAGGACTACCGGATTTATGATGAATTGTAGTTTCAGTTACTTCCGCATTGGCCTCCCGAGGGAGAGCGGGAGGTTGCCGCTTGGTGACCACACACACACACAGCCACACACACTGTCATAAGCTCGTCTGAGCTCCAGAGAGCACTGCACATCGGATAATTTATCAAGGATGTACTGCTGGATCATGTCTCACTATAGTTGTTGAACAGGATATTTAATTCATTGTGTCCCTATTCAAATACTCTTCGGTTTTTTAAATCTATTAGGTACGATGTCACAGCTTCAATCTTTTACTTTCACACTTGTACATAGTAATTTTAGTGAAAACCTCAAATACTGTTGGTTGTGCACCTTTTTTACCGACCAACTTTGTCGACTCCATTATAACAACACAAATCACTCTGCCTATTCATGCCAGAGTCCCGTTGAAAAAGTGAATGACAGGTGGTAATGTGTGTGTAACTTATCTGTATTTATTTATGATTTGTTTATGAGTAAAACAAAGACCATGCTGGTCAGGTAGTTGAAACAGTAGGCTACAAATAATTTATTCATTATGAATGAATGAATTATTCATAAATATGTTATTCATCGTCTAACGCAATGTTTCACATTAGACATTGTACGATGCCAAATTGGTCGACATCGCCCAACCCTGCCCAATATTAATTCTTTTTCCACTGCACCATGACTTTATATTCTATACTGTACATTACTTCTGTTAAGTGACAAGACTCTTGTCTAAACAAAGTCAGACCTAAATGTCCTATTAAATCATTAAAAATCAAGATAAAATCATGCTGTTGTTTTTTGGTAAAATAAGCATAATCTAGAGGCCTTTGTCTTTCATATAAGCCACTTTTTATACCAAATGATTAACTAGAAGTCACATTTATTTGTTATTCCTAAAACTTGGATAGGTGACAAGAGTTTTGTCAGGTAGTGTGTTTGTTTGACTGTTTTATTTAGGGGCTGTTTACATGATGTTTTCGGCCACAAAAAAAAGTAATAATAATTCTTACATTACTAATGCTTTCCTTCTTAGACTTTACACACCTGAAACTTGCCTACAGCACTTATTCATTGTTGCTCTTATAGTTGTGTAAATTGCTTCCTTGTCCTCATTTGTAAGTCGCTTTGTATAAAAGCACCTGCTAAATGACTAAATGTAATATAAACAAGGGTGTTTTTGCGACTGGACACACGTAAATAGTTACAATGTGAAGGTTTAAGAAGATGTCGAAAACATGTAGAAACTTAGATTTGGGTGAACTACCCCTTAAAACAGTTGTTGCTGCTACTGACATTTATCTGCTAATAAAATGTATTGCATAAAATAAGAACATAGTATGACATGATTAACCCTTGTGGGTTGTTGGGGATGTTTTCATCCACTTTAAGGTGATTTTGAGTCTTAATTTGACCACAACTTTCTCTGTGTTTTTCAGCAAACTGAAAGATTTTCGGTGACTAATCTTATTTTGAAACATATTTTAGGAAAATGGTTTGGAATTTTTAAAAAACTCAACAATACATTCTGGGTAAATTGAATACCTTTTCATTGTCGGTGGTTGTTTTTGCCACATTGACTTCCATTATATAAGTGTTAAAGAGAGGTGTGCACACTTATCTTAAAATGTTTGTGTTAATAAAAAAAAAATAAGCACCTCAGCTCTCAAAACATAGTAAACATAGTAAGAGTATTCATCCACACATCCTATAATTTGCTGTTTTACTCCACAGAACTCCATATCAAAAGCCATAAAACTTTTTTGCAAAAGCCTTTCTAAAGGGTTAATGGTGTCAACTGATGATCAAAAGTACAAATGACAAGAAGAGGGACAACCACCACCAATCAAAAACGAATGAGCATTTGGTGTCATGGCTTTGCAATCAAAAAATGTGACTATAATAGAAGTCAATGAGGTAAAAACAGCCTGAACATGACAAAAAGGTAGTCAATTTGAACAATACACAAGGGTAAAAGTATTGTTTGTTACCATCGGGTGGGTTGGAGAAGGGGTTGTATATGATGGTGTCCAGTGTGCAGGGTCCTCTAGATGAGGGTACAGCAGGGAATCCTGGGATCAGACAGGCGAAGATGAGAAGCTGCTCTTCAGCACAGTGATTCTGTAAAGCCTGCAGCCAGAGCAGGAACAGACGCATGCCCTCACAGCGGATCTGCACACACAAACACATCTGCATTCACACTGTTCACTACAAAGTTCACCAAACACCTTTTGATTCTTTAACTCTCTTACCTTAAAAGAGTTTCCAGTGTGCAAAAGTTTTTTGAGTATAGAACCTGTAGAAGAAAAGATAATCTTCATTAAATTGAAGAAGTTGGGTTTTGATTTTATGAAATGACAATAAACAAGAGTTAACCACTTTACACTTGTAAGAATGTGAGAATCCATGATATATACAGTTGAAATCTGAATTATTAAACCCCCTTTACATTTTTTTTATTTTATTTTTTTCCCCAAAATTATGTTTAACAGAGCAAGGAAATTTTCACAGTATGTCTGATAATATTTTTTTTCTTCTGGAGAAAGTCTTATTTGTTTTTTTATTTGTTTTGTAAACATTTTAAGTTCAAAATTAATAGCCCTCTTTAAGCTATATTTTTTTCCCATAGCCTACAGAACAAGCCATCGTTATACAATAACTTGCCTAACTACCCTAGTAACCTAATTAACCTAGTTAAGCCTTTGCATGTCACTTTAAGATGTATAGAAGTGTCTTGAAAAATATCTAGTCAAATATTATGTACTGTCATCATGGCAAAGATAAAATAAATCAGTTATTAAAGATGAGTTATTAAAACTATTATGTTTAGAAATGTGCTAAAAAATCTTCTCTGTTAAATAGAAATCGGGGAAAAAATAAACATATTTTGTGTGTGTGTGTGTGTGTGTGTGTGTGTGTGTGAGGATAATGTAATACATACACATAAATAAAAACAAAAACTATACAAAAACAGATGATTTTTGCATATTTAAACTTATATATAATTTGTGTCATACACACATCCATTTTATATCTAAATATAAATAAACATATTTTCAAATATATGTATGCATGTGTGTATTTATCTACACAAAAATAGTCACAGTACACACACATTTAAAATCATGATTAATCTTTGCCCATTGCTTATTTTTATGCTTTTGTATATTACTAACTGCCATCTTAAATCTGTTTTATTAAAAAAAAAAAAAAAAAAGTTATATTCAGGATGGACAAGCTCTGGCTGTAATATTGAAATGCCAAATTACAATAAACAATTATAAAGAAAGAACTTCTAGAATTTATCAAGAAAGAATTATAAAGAACATTTCTTATTCCAAAAAAGAGAAGATAATTTGTTTGTTTATAAACCTTTAGAAATGCCTTTAAAGCAAAAATAAATGTTTTTATAAAAATGACACTTGGAAATTATATCATGATTACTTTTATTCCACAGCCATAGAGAACAAGCTTTAAAACAGTAGTCCATAATTAGCTTCATTCATTTGCAATGGTGTGCAGTATGTAGTTTCACTTTAATTTACAAACGTTTTGCTTTGTGGTGCGGCATCCTCAAGCTGGTCACACATTAAACACGAAGCAGAGCCACACCACGTTTAAAATCCTTTATCAATCTTTTATTCATTTATCCATTTTCTCTTCAGCTTAGTCCCTTTATTAATTAAGTGTCGCCACAGCGGAATGAACCGCCAACATGTCCAGCATATTTTTTACGCATTGGATGCCCTTCCAGCCACAACCCAACACTGGGAAACACCCATGCACACTCTTCACACACATACACTAATGGCTATTATTTTCACCTATATCACATGTACAACTTAACAAGCAACTTAACATAGAAGTTCCAGCAAATTGAAACCATGTCTGTCAGGTTTTCAGAGTTGAAGTTCAGTTTAGCTCTGTCTTGTCTGTAATTTAAATCTGTCTTGTCTGTCTTTCTGTTTGCCTTAAGTCTGTCTTGTCTGTAATTTAAGTATGTCTGCCTGTCTCCTTCTCTCTGCCTGTCTTTGCCTCGTCTGTAAGTCTGTCTCAATGTGCACGGCTTTAATTGAGGTTATCGCCTCCTTTGAGGGTCTTCCTGTATGCAAGACTGAAACCAGGAACGAAACGCATAATTTCATTTAGTAATTTGCATTTCAAACGAAGCCTCTCATTTGCATTTCTCATTTATTAACCTCCTGCTCTCACTCTCTCCGTAGCTAATTATTTTCTCAGAAAAAGTATTAAACCAGGTTACGGTGACTCTCCTGAACCCACTTTAACAGGCAGAACCCTCACAGACTGAATTATTAGAAATAATGCACAAAGCAATGGTGATACTGTAAGCAATATTTCAATGGCAACGAACCACGTCAGTGTAACGTGTGATTTGAACAACTCTTACCTATACTGTGATACTGCCATCGACTGTTGATTTTCTCAGGTAGAAGTTGCAGGATTTTCTGATGGGAAAGAAAAGACACACAGTGAGCACAAATAAAACAGCATAAACATTAAAAGCTTGGATAAAGGTGGTCATTTTACTTTGTATTTTCAATATAAAGACCAAAATATTAGGGATGCTCCGATCAGGATTTTTGCACCCGTACTGATTCCTTGTCATTGTTATCAGCCAATACCAAGTATCGATTCTGATGCTTTTATATAACTTTGCCATTACATAAGCACATTTTCCTTTTGTGTATGAGATCTCGCCTTACCTAAGAGACAGCGTTGCCAACCTAGCAACTTTGTCGCTATATTTATCAACTTTTCAAACCCGTTAAGCGACAAAAAAAAAAAAAAAAGACTAACGACAAATCTAGCGACTTCTTTTGTGTGTTACTGGAGATTTTCACAGACTGTCATTTGTCCATACTGTATCGTCCCTACTCTTCTCAACAAGCTACCGTCGACCCCTCCCCTGCCTTAGAGCACTGACAGGCGGCCCTGTCCTCGTACAGCAGTCTCTCCCACCTGCAGCCTGAGAGCAGATCACCTCTTTGCATACCAACGACAAACGATTTAGGAGTGAGAAGTATTTTTTTTATTGTACAGGCAAACCGATCTGCTTCTCCTTTATTTTAACCATTTAATTAGACCGTTTATTATTTTTGTTCACAATCACAGATGTTTTGTGACAGTTTCGGGACTTGTCTGAGTTTATTACGTCAGAGAGATTATTGCAAATTCACCACACATCTATAATGATATACTGTATTCAAACAGCAATAAACTTAGTTAAATTGGCAAGCATATACAAAGCGTAGTGCAAATATAAATACCCCTTTATTATAACCATATGCTGTTAAATTAACAGAAAAGCTAGAACCTGATGACGTCAGTGATATGCAAATTGACTTAAGACATAATCTAGCGACTTTTATCGACTTTGAGCAGACCTTAGTGCCTTTTCATTGAAAATAGTTGGCAACAGTCCTAAGAAATAAATTAAGGATGTTGCATACATGAAATGGTCAAAAGCAGCACAAACAAATAATGGATAAAACGCATAGAATTTTTTTAAAAGAAAAATAAAATAAATAATAAAATAAATAAAAATAAAACTTGGAAACATTGCTCACATGTTGTAGCACTGTGGTCGTATAATTTGGGTAGTAAATTGGTAAACTAACACTTGCGATCGGTTCATGAGATCGGCCTGATCATGGAGTACCAATAGAGTCATGAAATGTAATTATCGGCCGATCGATCGAAGCATCCCTACATAATAGCTTATATAGACCATTTTTAGGGGTGTAAACAAAAACAATGTTCCCAACGTATTTCCTGTTTCACATGTTTAATTTCTATCCACTTGTTAAGTGGTGACGTGTTGGTGACATATGTAATGCTGTTTCCGGGTCCAAGCCGCCACTTATTTGAGTTGAGAAATTATTTGTTTATGATCACTTTTAATTCATATCACACATTAAAGTTAATTTTATATAAAGTCATAGTGTACACAACAATCTCTGGGCTTGCTGCATCACAAATACCAAAATTTTAACAATTTATAAAAAAATGAATGACTTTCTGGCCATCGGTTATTAAGCATGGATTGCGATCGTGATTTTAAAAAGCTTTAAATCGATTTGTAAACGTTTATAATTAATTTACTTAGGGGTCTCCCCATACATTTGAATATAGCCCTTGGACCCGGAAGCCGCTTCGCGTGACGTCAAACTTAACAATCGGATAGCTTCTGAGAATCCTAAAAGAGTAACATATTGATACATAATGTTATGATAGCTGTTTTAACATTAAGTTATGTTTAAATTGCCACTTGTTACAGTTATGAAACAGTTTGATAACAAGCAGGAAATGTTCATGGGCTAATAACCACATTGCAATTGTCTATATTTGCCATATATTTACATACTTATGTGGCTACAAAGAATGTGTGAGTGGACAAACGTCACCACGCGTCACACCAGAGTGTTCCACGGTACCACACATAATAATCTAACACAATAAAAATATGACCAGCAGGAGGCAGTTATGTAACCTAATGTACATACTGACCTGAGACCAGGGCACACGGAGAGATTTACTCAAGTTTATAGAGCAAAGAAAATTAAATAGGCTAATCATGATTGTCTCATTAATCGTATCAAGTTTTATTTTTATGATGGTTTGTTCACTGAAAAATACATTTTTAAAATGTCGTGGATCAACTGAATTAGTTTTTGCTGTATTAGATGACATTATGACTGACTGTATACTATACAACAATGATAGTAATTCAATAATATAAATCAACAAAAGAAAAAAAAAATATTTTGTGATTCATTTTTGACACGCTGCTGTTAATAAGCTGCAATAAACTGAATAAGGAGACAATAAAAGAAACATGATGGGTCTAACTGATTCAACTCCCTCAACACACCTAATTAATTAAAAAAAAAAACGCAGTCAGGGTTAATTTAGTTGATTAATTTTTCATCAAAGAAAAAAATTGCCAGAAACAAACACACTTAAAGGGCACCTATTTTACCCCTTTTTGATGATTTAAGATAAGTCTCGTTTCTCCAGAATGTCTGTAAAGTTTCAGCTCAAAACACCCATCAGATTATTTATTATATCTTTATAAATGTTGGAAATTTAAGCTGTTAGGACATTTTAGCTGTTTTGGTAAAGCTTTTTTGATGGTCCATTTGTGTATTAGTAGACTGTCAGCTTAATATCTGTTCATACAGCTCCTTCAACAGATATTTAACTGACTATAAGAAACTATTCAAGTACATGTCAACTTACACTAACCCTAACCTCAACCCCAACCTAACAGTCTACTTAATCTAATGAGAATTAGTTAGCATGTAGATGCAATGTAACTTAAATTCAACAAATGGACCATTATAATAAATTGTGAGTGCCGTTTGTGTTGCCTGTGCCTTTAATTGTTGATATGATAATACGTATTACTATGGACACATAATAATATGCGCCTGTCAATCAATTTGGTGGGTGGGGAAACCACACTCTTACGCCACGTTGCAGTGGAACTCAAAATTGCAGGGATTTGGATCCGATTTTAATGTCAGGAAATTATAAAAAAGAGACTTATGGTTTCCATCACTCCAATATGACTGTGAACACACTAGACCTGCACACAGTTTTATCCAAACAGCTTACAAAAGTGAATTCATCATAGGTGCCCTTACTCCACCAGTCTGTAAACACTGCCATAATTGCCAAAACACACACATTCAATCTCACCAGTCTTTTTTTTTTACTTCTTTTTTTTTTTCTTGTTTATAAAAAGGTTGCTGACAGGAAAGTATATTACTCAGCCGATTTTAGTAAGATATATATTTACAACAGTAATCAACGCACATACATTAGAGTGTAAAATTCAGGAAATATGGTAAAATTTTAAACTTTGTCGGGCAGAAATTTTAAATTTAAAAATTTAAAAACACGCATTAGATTGTAAACAATGACATTTAGAATACCCACACTGAAAATTCTGTCATAAATTGTTTCACTGGTGTTGTTTTATACACCTAAAGCTTCTGGTCATCCATAATTGAAGATATTTTTATTCAGTTCTGAGAGGTTAACACCCCTCCATTCACAGCCTCTGTACATTCCAACCTAGATATTGATATTGGCAAAATCCAATATCAGACAAACTCTATCAAGGATCAATGAAAGCCAGGTGTACAGCATGGAACAATATCAGGATGAGTAACAGAAGTTTTGGGTGAACAGAATCATTTCTGCCTTTAGTATGATAGGACAGGAAAAGAAGTGACAGGAAATCATTGCTACCCACACAGATGTTACTTGGGTGGGCCGCCCAGGTAAATTTACAGCTTAATTATATTTAGTGACTTTTTTTTTTTTTTTAACCGCCCAATATACTGGTGGTTATGCACAATCTTTAGTCATTTGAGACAGCACACTTTATAACAGGAATCTCACAATATTCTATCTTGCTTTGACCAAAAAAAAAAAAAGAAAAGTTATTCATCTTTCATTTATATCCATTATTATATAGCTTATTTTTTCAGTGAATGACTGACTGCTTCCTCAAATGCACAAAATATAAGCAGTTGTCTTAGTTGTGTTTAATTTGATGGAATAACATGGCCATTCATTTTTCAGGCTATTAAATTAGAATTTATTAGAACATTAATATAAGAATTTATTTATTTATTTTAAATTATTAAATTAAATTACAACTTGTATTTTAACATTTATTTTGGCTTGAACAGTTTATTGATAACTAACCAAAGAACATTTACCTGAGCTCTGAAAAGTTTTGTATGTAGGCCTTTGGTAAAAAATGTAATATTAGAGCCATGGCTGTGTCGGTGACTAAAATGAAACTATTTCTCTTATCAGAAAACAATAAACACAATTATCCCAGGTGCAGCATTGTATTAGATATGATCAAATATGAACAAAACATAGAGAAAACACCTCAACCCTTTACAGGGAAACAGCCACCCGTGGGAGTCGAATTCTCCGCCTTTACTATTGAATAAAGCTCGGCTGCCCCCTACTGGTAATGTATTTCCTGAGTCAAGAGAGTTTCCCTGAGTGCTACGGCTAACCGCACCTGGTCAAGGCATTCTGCTCCATGAGATGCGCATTTCTAAAGGCACATCTGTAACCTAAACACCTGTGATCGATTAACTAGGCGAAAATCTTCTCTCTTTACCCGTTTCGTTCTGTATGCGCAAGACCTGTTAATACTCACACCGACAGTCTCATGTGCTCAGCAGAGCCACAGAGATGCAACTTTTTGGAATTTAAAAATTTGTCCAGCCGGGGTTTTCAAATCTCCTAAAATGCCCAGGATTCGGCTTTTGGTGTTGCTAACTTTTTACTTTAGCCTTAAATACTTTTGTTTGGCTTCACAGCTTAAAGTGCACAAGAGCCTCTCACTCAAACATTCATTCATTCATTTATTTTCTTTTTACCCTAATCCCTTTATATATCCGGGGTCACCACTGGAATGAACAGCCAACTTATCCAGCATGTTTTACACAGTGGATGCCCTTCCAGCTGCAACTCACCACTGGGAAACACCCATACACTCCCATTCACACACACACACACTATGGAAAATTTAGCTTACCCAATTCACCTATACAGCATGTTATTGGACTGTGGGGGAAACCACAGTACCCGGGGGAAGCCCACACCAACAGAGGGAGAACATGCAAACTCCACACAAAAATGCCAACAGACCCACATGAGGCTCAAACCAGTGATCTCCCAGTGCTTCCCACTGCACTACGGTGACGCCAGACAGAAACATAAAATATTAATTAATTCTTTAATGTAACGACTTCGAAAAACATTACAACATATTCAGAGAGGATGAAATAACTGCCTATGGCTGCAAAATATATATACACCATTAGAAATGGTTAATCAACGAATTTGACTTAATAATCATTTTTTTAAATAGTCTACACGTTTCAATTTTGTAATCATTATAATTTTTTGTCTGTTTTATTTATATTTATTGTTTTATTTTGTCATTTATTTCCATTCCTTTGCTGTATTTTTTATTATTCATTTCTAAAATGTTTTGGCATTCAAGTTTACTTTGAACCTGTAAAGCCTGGTTTATTCTCGAAGCGTCCACTAGTTCGATTGAGTGCGCACAGCGAATGTGATGTCATTGCAGAGTTTGCAGAGGTTTGCTTTGGGTGCACGTGACATGATTTTGGCCGGTGTATCGCATGATTTTTTTGAGACTCGAGTGAACAGTGTGCGCTGCGCCGCGTTTGATTTGAGTTGAATATGAATTACTTTGAAGGGATTTTGCCTGAAACAGTACAACCTGATGATCAATAATTCTTGGCTAGAAAATGGAATAGCCGTGAGAAAGGAGCTAAGTTTTTGTTAAAAGGTTTGGAAAAACCTGAGGGATAAGTTTGGTAAAGCCAAAAGAGACCATGGCAAAAGTGGAGACCCAGATACACAATTACAGAAATATGTTTTTCCACCAGTCATAGGTTATACACTGGTGTATATGTTACAATTTTGAATTTAAAGCAAACGAATAGTTACAAACTAAAATTAAGTAACAAATAAAGTATTTGATGACAGGAAAAGAATATTTGAACGGCACAAAATAATATTTGATCGGTTTACAATATACTGATGGCCTAGTTGTCTAGGCTGTATTGGTGAAAATGGTCAGGAATGTTGGACCATTATTGCCTTTTTAGCGTTAGTATATGACAGTAACTAGCCAGACAGTAATGTGTGAATTGTGGAGCGGGCTAAATCCAATAAAACATTCAGACATCAGTGTGCTTTTTTTTTTTTTGGTTCCTTTTATTCTTGCCAAAACAAAAAATATATTTGCAGAGCCACTCATGTTCTGTTGTCATTAATAATTTAATAAACTTTAATAGGTAAAACTGTCCGAGATATGAACAAAAGCAAGTGATGCATCAAAGTTTGATTTTTTTTTGAATGGTTATAAAAATCTTTATAATCATTAAAATATTTAGTAAAAACAATAAAAATAATTAATTAAAAAATAATTAATAATATAAATGATTAGGGATGTAACGGTATCAGAATTTCACGGTACGGTAATACCTCGCTATGAATGGCACAGTGCAGTATTTATTAAATAACTTAATAATATATAAATTTAATAATAAACTTAATAATGAATAAAATTATTGTTAAAAATTAAATGTTTTGTTTGCTGCATATATTTATTATTTACGTGAGTAAATGGTGTGTTTCAATCTGGCTACCACCGCAAGTATATTGGATACCTATGGAAAACACTGGAAATTAAGTTGGAGTGAGAGGGGGGATGGGATTGGGAAATGTCAGCAGTCACATTAACTAATAGGCCGATTGACCCAACAGTAAGAACTAACCTTCTAATAACATTTAGACTTCAGTTTAATGAATGAATCCCTTTTCTAGGGATATAAGGCTTTACAATAATAACTTATGACAATAACAACAATTACAATATGTTGTGTCATTGATTACCTTAGTACTGCACAACCCTTCTGACACCCTACAATCAGTGTCTATCAACAGACAGTTACACGTGTCCCTGTTGGGTACACACAAATAGATTAGGATTGACACTAATGCAACAGTAATGTCATCAGTGAAAGTGCATTACGTTTAATGCTATTATAAGACACCAAACAATGGCGATCTGGGATCAAGTCTGTCGCCACAAACACACGTCCACAACTGATGATTAAACCCACTCAAAGAGTGGCAGACATGACATTCTACCCTAGAGCATCACCATAATCTCAGGTGTTACAAGACAGCTGTCAGTCAAGCTGCCAACAGAGCGTCTCAACATGTCATTTTGGTTTATGTCCTGTGTTGATGTGGAACGTGACGACACATGAGTATGAGAGCATTCAAGCACCTTTGTATTGATCTTTAGCGTCTATCCGTTTGCGGAAGGACAGCAGTGGATTACAGCCCGTCACTATCGTGAGGAAACTGACAAGTAACCGGAGCTGATATCCAGTGGCAGGATCTGTTTAATCCGGCACACTCGGGGTCCGCAGAAGAAGGCTGATGTTTCAGTAATGCTTCCTGCAGCGCTGACGGAAAGCGCTCCCCTGCCGTGCCGGCCCAGCGTCTGGAATGGCGGATTTGAGATGGTGGCGTGAAGCTGGCGAGTTGCAGCCATTTGCCAGAGTCTGTGCTAATCTGCAGCAGCTCTCCAAGCATAAGGATGAAGCATTACCGCAGGCTTTCCTGCAACGGCGTTATCCGCACTCATGTGCTGACCAAACGGTGAGCAACGGCTGACAATACACCTGTGTGGAGAGATGGACCTGCACTACAGGTGAACGATTAGATCTACAGGCATGTTTTGCTATTTCTGTGCAGAATTTTGTTAAATAAATGGATTTTTTTTTTAAAGTATTGTAACAAAAAAAAAAAATCAAACATTAAAAAAAAACATTAACTTTGTTTATCAGTTTGTGTGGTACGCATTAGGTCTGCAACTAACGATTATCTTAATAATCGATTAATCTGTCGATTATTTTATCGATAAATCGATGAATCATATTTTTAAAAAAGCATTAATTTCCAACCGTTTATTACAAAGAAATCATCCCTGAGCTGTTAATAAAATAATAATAATAATAATAATAATAATAATAATAATAATAATAAAATTAAAAAACTAAGTTTTGTCCTGTTTTCAGTTCAAATATCTAAATACTTTAAAATCAAGATACAAACTAGACAAATGAAATAGCATCAAAAATTATGTCTTGTTTTCTAAAAAAAAAAAAAACTAAAAACTAAGTGATTGTTTGCTTAAACAAGTTCAATTATTTGTGAATTGGGTAAGAAAAATAATCCTAATGAGATATAATCTAAAACAGAAAGTTTTACTAGTTCTCATGAGCATGTAAGTGATCCTGATCTATAACGTGAGATGGTCGTCGCCATGTTTACTTGCGGCCACATGTTTGCCTCAATAAAAGCAGAACACGCAGGATTCAGCACGTAAATTCATCAGTTACTCCCAAAATACATGCAAGCAAGTGGCTTGTAAACTTAGAGAAGAGTAGATTCAACTTTATAGTTGCTTTCACTGTGTAATGTGTGTCTGACATGAATAAAACACATCAGCAAATTATATTTGAATGGATTCCTTCCTTGTGTTTTACAAACTCTTAGAAATGTTTTGTTATACTAGTACTTGTGTGTATTTACATGTCTAAATCATAAATTAAGCATTAGGCGGTTAAAATGCTGCATATTTGTGATAAAATGACACGTCTTTCTCAGCGGGGTTAAGTTGGTTTTGTTTAAAAAAAAAAAAAAACAGTCTCTTACTGAGAGCTCTGCTAACGCTAACTTGTCATGCTTGTCAAGCTGTATAACAAGTAAAACATCAGCACCAGGCACTTTACGGTTGTCACTTCGAAACGGAACAAAATTAGGATCTGTAGTGTTTTACCAAGCTGTTGAACTCCCTTCCTGCTCTTCCCTGACTTTAAGGCACCAAACTCTGTATCAGTGGTTGAGAGAGCCTGTGCTCACTCTGCTCCGCGCTGAACTAAAGAGTTTTTTAATAATCAAACGACCTTGTCGCACGACACAACAAATCGATTATGAAATTCATTGACAACGCTTTTAGTCATAAATTTTTGTCGATTTAATTGATTTGTTGTTGCAACCCTTGTAAGCTTTTTAGAGGCTTTTCCACACCATAACTCTCCCAGGTGTGGGAAAGTCGTCGAAATAAGATTAGATTAGGAAGTGCGCCGAAATTTGATCTTGCTCCTCTTAATACAGCATATAATAGCCTGCAGATTTGTTCTGCAAGTTCGTTCTCTGCTTTTTTGAAATTGAGAAACAGCCAGTGTTTTCATGCCTAAATAAAACGAAAGCACAGAACTGACTCTCATTTAAGAGTAAGGGGCGCCCCCTGGTGGTTTGACGGTATGGGTTGCATATTGGTAGGATCAGCTCTTTAATGTTTATTACCACCCTTCATCGAAAGATTGAAAACACGGGAGAAATACAGGAAAATACTTTTACAGGATGATAGCAGGATAGAACTGTAAATACAGTTAAGTCCCGGGAAAAACAGGAGGGTTGACAGGTATAGGAGTCCAGCCATGTATATTGACCCAGTGGAGGCCTTCGGTGAACTGTTCCTTTAAGTTTCAAGTGTGCTTTCTGGATTTTGGAAAGCAGAACTGGACACACAAAGCTCACTTACTGATGCCATTCTGCTTTAAAATGTTCACATGTATTTGTGTGTTCATTTTGAAAAGCACTCATTATCTGACTCTGTGTAACTCTGTATGAGGCACGTGTATCTTATAGAATGCTTTTATGATACAAAATTAATGTACAATGGTCAGTTATGTCTTCAGATAAATCATAAAACGTGACAAAAGACCTCTGCATCTATTAGACTCAATGCTATGTCATCTGTTTTAAACAGCCATCGTAAAAAAAAAAATAATAAAAACACATTAATAAGTTCACCCATGTAAGGAAAAGCAAGTAAATGATGTGGGAATGGCAGTCACACGATACAAGAAGCAAAAGCAAACAGTCAAAAAAGAAGCACAGAGGATCAAAGGTCACTGTATATAAATACATGGTTAGTGAGGGATTTTTAATCTCACGGTTTCATGGAAAGCTGTAGCTCAAGGCACAGCATAAATCAAACAAAAATGTTTACAAAATATGAGTTGAAGACAATAGGGAACAACGCTAACTTTTAATTGAATGATTTTCATAATCAACAGTACTGATATTATTTTAAGAAGACAATTATCAGTTTTTTTTTTTTTTTCCTTTGGGGTTTGAAATCGGCACAGTGAAAGTCTATGTTAAAACAGGTCAGGAGTGTTTGTTTGCTGACAGCATAGGCTTTATTAGCTTTATTACACTTATGGACTCCTCATGCATTTAAGCTAACTTTAAATTGGGTTAGTCATATCCATATATCTATCAATCTATCATTCTATCCCTCTATCCATCTATGTATCTATCCTACTATCCGTCTATCTATCTGTCTGTCCGTCCGCCTGCCCATCCATCCATCCATCCATCTATCCATCCATCCATGTCTTTATCTATCATCTGTCAATCTATCTATCAATCTATCCTTCTATCCATCCATCTATCTATCTACCTATCCTCCTATATGTCTATCCATCTATTCGTCTATCCATCTATCCATCCACCCTCCCATCCATCCATCCATCCATCTTTTTATTTATCCATCTGTCAATCTATCTATTAGTCTATCAATCTATCCTTCTATCCATCCATCTATCCATCTATCTACCTATCATTACATATGTCTATCCATCTATCCATCTATCCATCATCCCACCCACTCATTCATCCATCCATCCATCCTTCTATCTGTCTATCTCTTTATCTATACATCTATCAATCTATCCATTTATCAATCTATCAGTCTATCCATCTATTCATCCATCCATCCATCTATCAATCCATCCATGTCTATCCATCTATCCATCCATCTATCCTTCTATGTCTATCCATCCATCCATCCACTCTCCCACAAACCCATCCATCCATTCTCCCACCCACCCACCTATCCATCCATCCATCCATCCATCCATCCATCCATCCACCCACCCATCCATCCACCCACCTATCCATCCATCCATCCATCCATCCATCCATCCATCCATCCATCCTTCCATCCATCCATCCATCCACCCACCCATCCATTCATCCATTCATAAATCCATCAATCTATCCATCTGTTAGTTTATCAATCTATCCTTCTATCATCTATCTATCATCTATCCATCCATCTATCCATATGTCTATTCATTTATCCATCCATCCATCCATCCATCTATCTATTGTAAAAACATATTGCAAAACATCCACAATTTCATTTTAAATTCTTATTATTGCAAAATATCCATCTACATCACTCCAGGCAGGATGATTTTCATTAACAAACCTAAGTTTTTGATTAAACAGAACTTCTGAATTAGAATTATCGTTCACTGAACTGTTTTATTACATTTATGCACACTCAGGCAAACATTTTTTTATTTTATTTTTTATTTTTTTGCAAAAATGAGCTATTAAATAAACACATGAGAGTCCTATTGATAGAATTTTACGCAGAAAGTATGGCATAAAAATAACTGCTTGAATTTGAAAGGAAATACTATGGAGACTGCATTTTAAAAAAAAAGAAATGTCCAAATGACTGCAGTTTTAACTACCATGATGGTAGAAGAAATTGAATAATTCCCTAATGAATATTCTATGTGCCAGAGATAAATCTCTACCAAAAAAAACTGTAACATTTTAGGACACATCACCGCAATACCAAAACGATCCAGAAGAGGGAAGCAACTCAATACAAATCCCTCAAACATAACAAAAGCTTTCAGTTTCTGCACTGCTCAAAAAAAAAAAAACAGGACCGTGTTAGAAAACAGGACAATGCAATAGAGGAACAGGACGTGGCAGAATTTCTCAATATCTAACTGAAATCCTAATATTGACTTGATTTTGAGAGCATTATGACATGTTTTTCCAGTCACAAACAAATATTTTGTCAACTCTGTAACCTTAAAATGGTCATTAACATTAAAATGGACCCTTTTTTATATATGTTTTTTATTTTTTAAGTTAAAATAAAATCAGGTTCTCAACAAAGCGAATCAGGTTTGTGTCAACAGTTTTACAGTGTCCTTCAAAAGTGGCACACGCAGATTTAAAGATATAAAATGACACCCATATTTTTTGTGCACCATTTATTGAGACTGCAATTTAAGCCACGATTTCAAAATAATAATATTAACAAAGAATATTTACAATGTAGAGTGACTTCATGAAGCCTTTATCATTTGCCCTGTTGTAAAACAATGTATTTTCGGTCTCATTGTGTTATCAGAAGCCCTTTCAAATTTATTTAAACACTCGAATTATGTTAATGAGTAGAGGTAAACAATCTTAAATTCAAGGACAAACTTCATCTTTCATCTGAATTGTGATATACATTAATTCATTATAACTTATACATTGTTCCAGCAATAAATGCAGTCATTGAACGAACTGAGCTTTCTATTTACAACAGTTAACTGGTAATATCAACGAGAAAATCGTAAAAAAGCACCTGTTCAAATGACAGCTTACCCCTATTGCTCTGTACTTTGTACTTTGGGTGAATAATTAATGCAGCAAATGCTTAATTTTTATTCAAAGTACCACGATTTAATTGCACCAATAAAAGCAAACAAAGCAGAAAAAATGCACTCAAGTGCTGTAATGAAAGCAGTCGTAATCTGTTACCTTCTACCTCTGGTAAAAGTCTGTATTTTGACGGAAATTTGAGAAGTGAAATTTGTAAAACGCCCCTTATGTTATAGGTTTTGATCCTGATATCCATGAAACATACTTGGATCAATATTTACACAACACTGACAGCGGGTGAATATTACAGCACAGCCTCTCATAGCTTAGCTTAAATTCCCCAAAATTTAAATATCATCATAATCCATCAAAACAGGAAAGAACAAGCTAAAAGCTCCTAGTCAGAGAGGTGGATCTGTTTCTGACGCAGAGGGTTACCCCAGGTCATCTAGATTGGTGAGAGGAATATGATAGAGATAGAGAGAGAAAGAGAGAGAGAGAGAGAGAGAGAGAGAGAGAGAGAGAGAGAGAGAGAGAGAGAGAGAGAGAGAGAGAGAGAGTGGTTGCTAGGCGGTTGCTAAGGCGTTGCTAGGGTGTTTTGAGTGTTTGTTAAGGTGTTGCTAGGGTGTGTTGGGTGGTTTGTTAAGGCATTGCTAGATGGTTGCTAAGATGTTCTAGGTTGTTGCTAAGCTGTTACTAGGTGGTTGCTAAAATGTTCTGATTGGCTGCTGGGTGGTTGCTAAGATGTTGCTGGGTGGTTGCTTAGATGTTCTAGGTCGTTGCTAAGATGGTGCTAGGTGGTTGCTAGGGTGTTTTGAGTGTTTGCTAGGCTGTGGCAAGGGTCTTCTGAGTGGTTGATAAGGTGTTGTTAGGCAGCTGCTATGGTGTTCTAAATGGCTGCTAAGGTGTTGCTAGGCAGTTGCTAAGGTGTTCTAAGTGGGGTTGCGAAGGAGTGGCTAGGGTGTTCCAAGTCATTGCTAGACCATTGCTACAGTGTTTTCGGTGGTTACTAGGCGGTTGCTAGGGTGTTTTGAGTGGTTGCTAGGCAGTTGCTAATATATTCTAGGTCATTGCTAAGGTGTTGCTAGGTGGTTGCTGGGGTGTTTTGAGTGTTTGCTAGGCCGTGGCTAGGGTCCTTTGAGTGGTTGATAAGGTGCTGTTAGGCAGTTGCTATGGTGTTCTGAGTGGTTGCTAAGGCATTGCTTGGCAGTTGCTAAGGTGTTCTGAGTGGTTGTTAGACGCTTGCTAACATAATTTAGAGAGAGAGAGAGAGAGAGAAAGATAAAGAGGGACAAAAAAGTTACACCTCCTTGCGTTCTTATTTATGATCATTTTGGCCCCATTTGCATACTGATAAATCCTAATGGACATCACTGATGACCAATCGGCTCTGCTTGTAAGAAAACTGACACAGTAACAAATTAATTACACACTTGTAAAACTCTTTTCTCACTCTGATAACAATTGGTAGAAGATTTATGACAACAAGCCCAGAGCATGCCCCTTATATTATTAGGCCTCTGCAGATACAATTAAACATTCATGTATTGTGGATTCTTTTGTCATGATAAATGTGTGCATCTTTACAGTAGAGCTGCATTTTAAAGGTGCCATATAGTGCATTGATTCAAAAAGGTTAAATTGTTCTTTATATTTACATAGCAGGCTAAAATAAGTAAAACAATTCCCAAGCAACCATTTTAAATGCTCATTTAATACCCCAGCAAAAAGCCCTAGAATCAGAAGTTGGATATATTGACTGTGTTTGGAATGGTCGTGAATATTTATGAGCCTCTGCAAAAACAGATGCACTTTTGATGTTTACTGGTGTTCTTCAACTCCAGAAAAATGACGTTAAGTGTTGAGTTAGTTGACACAATACGCTTAAATGTGCATTAATGTGCATACTCAGCAGTGTACATGTGTACAATTGATATACAACAAATGTACAATTGATAAACAAAAGACGCATTTAAACAGACCTTTCGCCTTTTCAAGGTGGCTCTGAATAAATGTACAATTAGGGCTCATAGTTGCAATCGTATTGGCCGCATATGCACCCAAAATTTTATGTATGCGACGTTAAAATATATTTGTGAGCAATTGTGCGACTGCATAAAATTGGTGCCATGCGACCAGTTTTCACTGCAAAATGTTCACCGCACACGCAGATTTAGGAGACATTCACGCAGAACGCATCTTAGCACCTGAGACGACAAACGCAGCACTCATTAAAAGTTTAAAACAGATGTCATGTCAACTTGCTGCTGTAAACAAAGCGCGCAATGCTTACCCCGTCTTCAAGCTCTTCTGATTGGCCCACTGCTCTAGAACTGAATGCGAACGGATTGGTTAATATCAGCTGTCAATCACTCAGTTGATGCCTTTCTTGCTCTTTTCAGATGACAGGGAGAGCTACAACCGTGATGGAGCGATTGTTTACAAGTGTGGAGTCCTGTGATGGAGCTCCGGATGGAAAGTTTTGTTTTGTGTTTACCTCATAGTGCAAGTTGTCCGCCGGTTCCTGCCTCAAAATGAGCGAGTTTGAGCCACTTGTACATCCCGGAAGCATTCAGAAAGAACAAAACACAGGCGAAGAAACTCGACACAGAGACTGATTAACACCTCACTGCCAACTAGCGTTTTGGAAGTGTTAATGCAGATGAACAGAGTCAGCATGCAGAAGTATAAATGCACAGCTACGCGTGTTGCTTGCGCTGTGGGTTATGCCGGTCACTTGACGCAGAAGTATAAACCAGGCTTTAGAAAACGCCTAAAGTTACCAACAATGACACATCTGATTAGTGATCATGTGGTGAATGTTAATCCACCGTTTACTCTTTTCGAAGAGTGGACAAAAGACTATCAGTGTTTAAAGTCCGATATGAAATTGACCAAACATTCACCATAAAGCATGTGTGACGGAGTTTGCAGGTAACAGTGTTCGCCAAATCTACACATTTTAAGCGCGAGAGATTCTGTTTAGTCCTTCATTTAATCGTCAGGATACTGTCAGCTGTGCAGGTGGCAGCTATATGTAAAATGTGACACCACGTACACCATCGCAAAAGGGCTTGCATTCATTATGATAAAACTAATATTGCAGCTCATGAAAAAAACGGTATTGCTATTAAGATGACGTATGCAAATAATAAGCTATTATGTCAGTCAGTATTATTATTATTATTATTACATAAAGTTATTATTGTTAACTAAGTTTCATTCATGTCAAGCAGTGCGTGCATGGCCGGTGGTCGCATGCAGATGTCATTTTGTTTGTTTGTTAGATTGTTTAGTGTTGATTTCAAATGCAGTAAATCTGTTAATATAACATTAAAACTTGTAGTAGCGGTGCTTATAATTGGTAGGTATAGCTAAATTTTGGCTGGTGCTCCTAACTTTTTAAAGTTGGAAGCACGAGTGCTACCAAGCAAAAAGGGTAATTTCGAGCCCTGATAATCCATATATACCTGTGTTTTGCATCCTGCCACGCATGTGAACAGATGGCTGGTGGAGTTAGCAACAAATAGAAAATAGTGCAGTGCAAAAATAATGCAGCTGGCTTTAACTTTATTCAAAGTGACTTTGCTGCATCTCCTGTTTCCAAGTTAAGAGTCCCACATACACACTACCTGTCAAAAGTTTGGGGTCAGTTTTTTTTTTTTTTTTTTTTTTTAATAAAAAAATGTTTTTTATAATATTTTTATAATTCTGTTCATCAAGGTGGCATTTATTAAATGTCAAAAAAGTTACATTGCTATATATTTATTACAATTTTAAATAACTGCTTTATTGCAAATAGTTTCGATAGAAATTTTTACTCCAGTTTCCCAACGATGGGTTGCAGCGGAAAAACTCCCGCTGCGTAAAAACTTGCTGGATAATTTGGTGGTTCCTTCTGCTGTGGCGACCTCGGATTAATAAAGGGAGTAAGCCGACAAGAAAATGAAATGAAATGTTGTTAAAGTGTTCATGAAAATGTTAATTGTTGTAATCTCTCAGGGGAACATTGTGGCCAATCAAACGCAGCTTGGGATAATCATGTTAAAAAAAAAAAAAAAATTCTGTATGTAAGTTTTTGACTTTTCTATTAAGAATACAATTACCATCATATGGTTGCAGATATTTAAGAATCATGCTTAGTGAACATACTGTACCTATCTGAAAACAATGCTAAATTCAGTCATTCCCTTTTGAACATATGCCTTATGTGTCAGAATGTCTGTCACATATGGTCTCTATAACCCACCCAATGCCAGACTACCCAATTATATTTCAGCACTCCATACGCATCGTATTTCATTTCAGTCTTGAAGGTAGCTTCAATAGCTACAGGTGAAGTGAGAATTATTAGCCCCCTTTGAATTTTTTTTTTATACATGTCATATTTCCCAAATGATGTTTAACAGAGGAAGGACATTTTCACAGTATGTCTGATAATATATAATAATTTTGTCTTCTGGGGAAAGTCTTATTTGCTTTATTTCGGCTCAAATGAAAGCAGTTTTTAATTTTTTAATATACATTTTAAGGTCAAAATTATTAGCCCCTTTAGACAATTTTTTTTCTCGATTGTCTGCAGAGCAAACCATCAATATACATTGATTTGCATAATTACCCTAACTAACCAGTTAGCCTAATTAATCTAGTTAAGCCTTTAAATGTCACTTGACTAGGCTTAACTAGGTTAATTAGCTTAACTACAGGTAGGTTAATTAAACAAGTTATTGTATATTGTTGGTTTGTTCTGTAGACTACCGATAAAAATATAGTTTAAACAGGCTAATAATTTTGCCCTTAAAACGCTTTTAAAAAAAATAAGATTTTTTTCAAACTAAAATAAAACAAATAAGACTTTCTTTAGAGGAAAAAATATTATAAGACATTCTGTGAAAATTTCTCTGCTCTGTTAAATATCATTTGGGAAATATATATATATATATTTTATATATATATATATATATATATATAAAATTAAAAAATCAAAGGGGGGCTAATAATTCTGACTTTAACTTTGTTCAAATATTGGCAAAGATTATTATAAAATTATCAAGATCAAACGTATGTCTTTAAATGTTCAGCTTACAACAATTTATGATTAAAAACAGCCAGTTTGGGGTTTTGGACCATAACAAACATAAAGAAAAAAAAAATTATGCCAAGCAAGTTACAGAGCTTGGCTGTCACTTACTATTAAAACCTTGTGCAAATGAGCATAACAATATTGACAGGCACCTGTACAGGATGTAGAGGAACACGTCCGTCAGCAAAGCACATTCATTTACCCGAGACTTAGCAGTCAGCAGAAAAGATAAAGCGGAGCATTGACCCAGGGTCAAACTGGTCAGATGGCCTTCAGGAAGGAGGCGCAGGACATGAGCTTAGAGAGCGAGGGATCAGAGGTCTGCAGTGACTGACAGAAGGGCCTGAGACCACAGGCTTCAGGACTAGTCTACTGAAAGAAGGTCACGGAATCCAACAAGTTTCTCACAGATGCTGAACTTCCACAACAAGCCTTCTGGTCACAGCAATAGATCATTGGTGCTTAATACAGGCTGAGAGGCTTAAAATGCTCTCCGTCATCATATGCTTATTTGGACTGAAGTAAGGTTTCTTAAAATGTATCCTGCAAGGTTTAAAGTTAGAATTACAACAAGTAATTGGTAAAAGTAGAGTATGATCGACTTCGAAAATCAGTTTTTTTTTGCCCTAAAGTCAGAGTTCGAGTCATTTGATTTTGAGTATCTACCGATATCGGTACTGAAACGTGATCCGATACTTCTATAATACATAAAGCATAAAGAGGAGCAAATATGCCCTCAAATAATATGGGACTTCCTTATAATTAGGGTCACATGAAATCTGGGTGCACAGAATTCCATAGATTTTTAGTCCATCATTCATCCTGTTTATTTACTTTCAAGTAAATTCATATTTATTCCGTTTTTAAATTATTTTCAGTAATATTATTAACTAATATGAAAATATTTATATGATTAATTTACAAAACAGTTTGTAAATTAATATTTTCTGCCTTGTAGTAGATATCTTATATGAGACTTGCTTTGTTTACCAAATAAAGTGGATCTAACTGGATTTGCATTGTAAACATTAAATAAAAGTTAAAAAGGTATTACTTTTTTTTAAATATATATATATATATATATATATATATATATATATATATATATATATATATATATATATATATATATATATATATATATATATATATATAAATGTAGGATAAACACAAGTTATAATTGTTTTTAGTTGACTCATTAATAAAACCAAGACCACAACAACATTTATCTGAGTTTTTTCTTCGAATTTTCCTGAAAATACAGTATGTAATGATGCAATGCCTTTGTCACTGCTTAGAACGCTTTTATGAAATAGTATGTTACGTGCTTTATTCTGTGTAAGACGACACATAATTTCACAGAGGGACTTACACCAAATACTCAAGCTGTGTAGAAAGTTGAGTAAAAATGTCATTATATGTGGTATTTGCGCATGCTTTTAGGTTTAACTTTACCATTATTTATTACAAAAGACAGAAAGGCTATGCAAAGAGCTGTTAATATCACGAATGATTATTTGTGATTTGACTTTCGTGTGATATCGCATGCAATATTTTGCGTAGTCTGTCAGAGAACGATGGCTTTCTAAAACGCAGCTCCAGCTGAACACAGCTGAAGTTCTGAAGATTAACATCTGATTACTAGTGGTATAATGGATCACAAATCTCATGGTTCAGATCACAAGATGTTTTTTAAGTCATGGATTGGACCATTTTTCGGATCAGCCAAAAAGGGGGGAGACATTTCCATTGCTTTCCATTTATCACAAAAACAGTACTACAAGAAACTTTAGGTTTTAACAAACAGAACTTAAAAGCTGTAATTTTATTCAAAATAAAATTAAGAAATGATGAGCTGAATAAAAATAAACAGAAAAATATTCAGTACTGTGAAAAATTCACTGTTACTACTTTTATTGCTGATAACCCTAAATATAGAAATCTAACATTATAATTCGTACAACCCATATTTATTTTTAGTCTCATTTTCAATAAATTTTTAGTTTTTCACTCATAAAACTTCATGTTTCATTGCTAGATGTGTCATTTTTAAGGAATTATTTAGGGCCATGTTTTTGATGGCTGGTTGTCGCCAACTTGGTTAAATTTTTTATTTGCTGCCAACAACTTTCATTTTTGAGTGTCAAGTTAAATGCATATGTAATGTAATGTAATGTGTATTAATATAGCACATTTATTGTGTATGGCCATACACCCAAAGCGCTTCACAATCATGAGGGAGATCTCTCCACACGACCACCAGTGTCCACTTGGATGATGCGATGGCAGCCCAAGCTATTGGTGAAGTGAACAGACAGTGATAGAGCCAATTCGGTGGATGGGGATGATTGGAAGGCCATGATCGTAAGGGCCGACAGAGGGAATTTGGCCAGGGCACCGGGGTTACACCCCTACTCTTTGAGAAGTGCCATGAGATTTTAATAACCACAGAGAGTCAGGACCTCGGTTTAATGTCTCAACTGAAAGACGGCGCCCACTGGCAGTGTAGTGTCCCCTTCACTTTTACTGGAGCATTAGGACTCACACAGACCACATGTTGAGCGCCCCCTTATGGCCTCTCTAACACCACTTTCAACAGCAACCTAGTTTTTCCATGTGATCTCCCATAGGTACTGACCAGGTTCAGCCCTGCTTAGCTTCAGTGAGTAACCGGTCTTGGGCTGCAGGGTGATATGGCTGTGGTTAGATGATGAAGAGGATTGTAACCATAAACATCAGTGATTTTATCTAAATTAAAAACTGTTACCCCAGTACTTCTGTGTTATTCGACTGTTTGTCACTTCAACTCAAAAGACTAAAGACTTGATCGATTTCTTAATTTTTGTATGTTTCAAAAACAGATTTGAATGCAGAGATTCGAAGAATTAATAAACATGCAAATCACCATCCTTTTGAGATCTTTTAATGATTAATCGTGCGGTTTACACTAAATGCATTAATGCAAGCTAAACGAGACAGAAAACATCTTTAATAACCCACAGATTAATAACCAACACCTTCTAAGAAAGCCACCACAATCCTAATACACCTACCAAAACTTCTTCCGTCACAATTACATTTTTCATGAAAGCCTAAATGCTTTCATACATGTGATGATGCAAGAGGCGACCTCTCTGCAAACATTACAAATTTACCAAGTAAAATAGATGTTAGGGCTGCTCGATTATGGGAAAAATCATAATTACGATTATTTTGGTCATAATTGTAATCACGATTATTCAAAACGATTATCAGTTGAAGTCAAAATTATTCGTCCTCCTGTGAATTTATTTTATAGATAAATATTTCCTAAATGATGTTTAACAGAGTTTTTTTTTTTTTTTTTACAGTATTTTCATATAATATTTTTTTCTACTGGAGAAAGGCTTATTTGTTTTATTTCAGCTAGAATAAAAGCAGGTTTGAATATTTTAAAACCTATTTAATAGCTCAATATTATTAGCCCCTTTAAGCAATATATATGTTTGATTGTCTGCAGAAGGAACTACTGTTATACAATGACTTGCCTATTTACCCTAATTAAGCCTTTGAATGTGACTTTAATCTGAATACTAGTATCCTGAAAAACATCTAGTAAGATATAATGTACTGTCATCATAGCAAAAATAAAAGAAATCAGTTATTAGAAATGAGTTATTAAATCTATTATGTTTAAACTGTGATTTAAGCATCTTCACTGTATTTTTGATTTTATTATCGATTAATAATAAAAACAGTTGGCAGCAGAAGGAATATCGCACACTGTCACTTTAAGAATAGTGCGGCTCTGATATATGGTTTCTCTTTCACATGTCTTTTGATTCTCAACTTCACATTCACTTCACATTCACAGTTCACATTAGGATCGTGTTAGATGTGTGTGCTCTGCTGTCCGAGGCTAAGCGCGGTGCGCGTGCAAACACACGCTACCTGTCTAAGGCTAAGCACGGCGCGCACACACACAACAGCATGTGCTTTTTTGCGCTTCTAAAAATATGAATGATGCGCATCCCGTGCTGCAAAAGTTACATTACAGCACATGCTTTTAGTCATTTTCACATGGAACTAAGCTTTGCAAAGGCAAAGAGTTTTCACACGTGTACAACTGGAAAGGGGACTGATGGAATAATCGTTTATCTAGATTAATGGTTTTTTATAATCGTTAAAAGGCAAAATTGAAATCGGATTTTCGATTAATTGCACAGCCCTAATAGATGTTATAATCCACTGTTAATTTCATGTATTATTCCATTTGTGTTCCAATCCGGGGATTGTGATCGGTATGAATCACTGATCATCCGTGCTTTATTACACCCCTACTGATTACAGAGTCGCCTTTATAGACAAATGCGCACAACAATCGCATGCGATTTATCATTTAGCCCAAACAACAAGCCCGCCTTCTTATGGTTGTGTAGAAGAAGGATGCATGTATGAAAAGTACAACAAAACGCACCTTAAGTAATGATTCCAGATTCACAAAAAATTCTGGTGGATGTTATCCGAAACGTGCAACAAAACTTATTTAAAGCAACATATTTTTTCCGCAAAAATGCAGGCTGTGGCACATATTTCTAGTGAGCCCGGCGTTTCAAATTTCCTATATTGTTTAAGTAGAACTGCTTTAAGAGACTGAAACGACATGCAAATATGTCTTGTTTGTGCCAACCATCTCGCCGTTGCCATAAGAGGCTCTTTGTGCGAGTCTATGTGGCACCTGTGAGTGGGAGACGGGTTTGTGGGCAGCTCACAGTAAAGCTGCGGGCGAGAGGAAGCCGCCATTATGGATGCCAAAGCATCTGCCTTTAGCTAATGACTATCAAGGGCGATAACAGTGATCCCATTCACCATCCAAGAGTTTCATGAGCAGTCAGGATCAGTGTGCTTGAGACGAAAAGCGTGCTCAAGTTAACTTTAGGACTGAATGTGGAAGAAAGACAAGAAAGTTGAACTATTAGCGCTTCAAAGAGCTGATCTCACTGCATATGAAGGAGAAATTTAACTCTTGGTTATTCACACTGAATTAGATCCAGTTTCATGATCGATACAGAGATATGGGATTCTGGCCAGTGATATGTCACTGAAACTTTGGTGGCTGAATGACAAAAGACACAGAAGTAAAAACCAAGTCATATCAAAATATCACCAAGTTCTTGGTTAAAGGTTTGTTGGCATAGATGTTCTTCAATTGCTGGTAGTACTTAAGTCATGTAGTTCCATTAAGCGCTGTACTCAATGGTATCAGGCAGCAGATCATGTGATCAACTCTCAATGCAGGCAGTGAAGAAGTCGTATCACTGTGCATTTGCATAAAGCTGCTCAACTCGGCCAATAGTTGCTTGAATAACCACCACTGAAAATAGATGACCTGGACATTCTAAAGCTGAAAAATGTTGCTGAGAATATGCCTAAAGTGTACTCTGTTCACAAAAAAAAGTTATGATTGTGTAATGTACACAGTAAAAAATCCTGGCTTCAACACAATTGATTTGTATTGGAAATACATAAAGAATTAAGTTAACTTATTAGTTTTTATAAATTTAAGTGGATTTAACATAACTTAATTAATTGGTCCTCAGAAAAACTCAAGAATTATTTTATTTGAGTAGTTTGAACAAACAGATTTGTTTTTTAGAATGACTGAACTACACTTTTTGTTAACATTTAGAAGTTTATTTGGCATTTTCAAGTTAGTTTGGTAACCCTTTGGTTTAAGTACCAATTTTCACTTTTAACGCATAGCTTATTGCTTGCCTATTATTAAGATTTTGGCTGTTTATTATTACTTAATAGCAGTGATAAGCAGAGTACTGAAAAATCATACTTATGTAAACAGACATTACTTGCCTAAAAATGTAGTGCAAGAGTAGTAGTAAAATTATCTGTTGTAAATATTACTCAAGGTATGAGGAAAGCGTAGACCTTTCAAAAGTACTCAAGAGTAGTGAGTATTACACTGTAAAAAGCTGATGCATTTACATGTAAATTGTGGTTGTGTGTAAACGTAACGTTTTGTAGTGCATTTAGTTATAGCCTAACAGGCCCACAACGTCATAAAACGTATTAGTACGTTAGATTTAGGTTGTGACATCAAGAGACCAAAATTATTTAGCCAGCATATAAGGACAACATTATTTGGGGGGACAGTTCATCTACCAGCAGGACAGTGACCCAAAGCAAACCCAAAATATCAATAGAGTGGCTTCACAACAACTTGGTAAATGTCCTTGAGTGGCCCAGCCATAGCCCAGATCTAAATCTTATTGAACATCTCTGGAGAGATCTGAAAATGCCTGTACTGTCAAGTTCGTGGTGGGGAAAAGGAGCGAGGACTCAAGTGCAAAGAAATAATGGGTATTTATTAATAATAAAATAAAAGGCAAAACAAAACTACCCCAAGGGGGAAAACATTAACAAAACACACAAACTTGGTTGGGTTGGCAAGACAAGGCAAAACTGGAGCAGGAACACAGGGGGAGTGTAGACAACGAACTGGCACAGGACTGAAAACATGAGGGGATTATAAAGCAAAAAGTAAATTGACACACAGGTGAACATGACAAACTAATAATGAGTTAACAAGGAGGGTGGCACTAGACAATAGACGGGAGAGCGCATGACACAGAGAGACAACACAAGCCATGCGCTCACATAGCACAGGACAAGAACATGCAGCCAATGAGAGAACTCATTAACCGCATGTTCATGACAAGACAAGCACAACACTGAAGCACACGACAAAAGCACGTGACCACAATGTAAACACCGAGCCACGTGCTTTGACAAGAGACGCAAGACACTAGCACACGATAGATAAACACCTTACCGTGCGCTCACACATAAGCAACGCGCATGCTTCATCTCAGCGCCAACCAAAACTGAAACCAACTAGATGGAGGCGCCGAGAATAAAGCAGCGCGATGCTGACAGAACAAACACAAACACTAGTACAAGAGCGCGCGCGTGAGGGACGCAGATCGCGCGTGGCCACATCAAGCGGCAGCTCGCACACTCTGAGTACACCCACGACAGCGCACGAGCACACAGAGACAGAAACAGGACCAGTCATGGGTAGTGTCAGAGCTCTGCCACCAAAACAAGAATTTACAAGACCAGAGTGGCAGAACCCTGACATGTACACCATTGCTTCCCATCCCACCTAATAGAGCTTGAGAGGTATTGCAAAGAGGAATGGGGAAAAACTCACAAAGACAGGTGTGCCAAGCTTGTGGCATCATATTTAAAAAGACTTCAGGCTGTAATTGCTGCCAATGATGCATCAACACAGTATTGAGCAAAGGCTGTGAATATTGATGTACATCGGATTTTTCAGGGTTTTTACTTTTAATAAATATGCAACAATTTAACAAATATATATACTTTTTCACATTGTCATTATGGGGTATTGTGTGTAGAATTTTGAGGAAATAAATTAATTTAATCCATTTTGGAGTAAGGCTGTAGCATAAAAAAGATGTGAAAAAAGTGAAGCGTTATAAATACTTTTTTTTTTTTTTTTGACTATTAAAACTATTTGACTTAGTAATGTTGGTAAATTAAAATGAAGTGGTTAACTAACCAAAAAAAAAAAAAAAAAAACTCAAAAGCCATTTCACTTTAATTCAGGATGCATATATGTCGCTCTGTAGAGACATTCATAAATATTCCTAGCAAATCTAATAAATCTTGAAGACATACTCATTACATAAATGCACTAAATCGCACTTTAGCGGCGTTTATCTGAGAGCGCACAAGAAGCGCTCTTATATTTCAGGGGGCGTGCAAGAAGTTTTGTGCACGAGCAGAGAAAAATCGGCGCTTAAGCAAAGAGATCCCCATGCTGTAGGCTACTACATAAATGCGATCTCGACTTCTAATATTGCGCTTACGACATTTGTCATTAAAATAAAGCCAGAGGTTGGTAGACCTTTGTAAAAAAAGGCCTGCCGCTACAGCTGGAAAAATTCCTGGAAACACTGTATGTAATATGCGCTTTTATATGCATTTATGTATGTGCGCTCTTCTCGTCGCGGTTTCTCTTCATCTGCATCGGAACATCATTATTTCTTTTACACACATGCACACACAACAAACATCCACATTTACACACACAGGCACAATCACACACACACACTGGCATGAAGTCAAGACCACACAACAACAAAATATTAAATAATTATTGATATCGAATGATTTGAAACATCATTTCAAAAAGAATCAAAAAGCGATTCATATTTCCACCTCAAACTTTTATTTAACAACCGGAATCTGAAATTTTTCTTTAAATACACAACTTAAGTTTTTAGATCTTAAAAATCATAAATTCACTGGACTGGATTACAGCATGTCTCCTCCACTCTAAAAAATGAAGGGTTATTTTAACCCAATTCTGGGTGTAATCGGGATTAACAAACTCAACTGCTGAATTTTTTTTTTTGTTTTTTGTTTTTTAATGAAACTAACAGGACCAAATTTAACCCAATGTTTGGATTAGTCCATATTTTACCCAATTTGGATTTAAATAACCCAGCATTTCTTAGAGTGTAGTTTCTTAATGCCTTCCCAAATCTGTACATTCAGTGAGCTCCTTGGGGGCCAAAGTGCTGCAAATTTTCACACACAGTAGAAAGCAGCCATTATCCATGACTGAGCTGGACGGTGCCAGACACAAAGAGAGAGGCGCAGAGGAGGAGGAGAAGGAGGAGGACAATAGCACACCCCCTGCCCGACAGCAGATCATCTCTCCTCTGCCCACCCAAAAAAAAGGGGGTCAGACACCCACGACATGAAGGTGTTTGCCGTAATCTCTTGCAGCGAGGCCACAACACACAACAGCAGCCATGACAGGACGGCTGCGATGCGGGACGAGGGAGGAATGAGGATGTGCTATGTAAAATGGAGGTTGTGTGGAGCTTTCATGCCGCATTAACAGCGTGAATCTACTAATGGTTGGTCTCCTGCTGGTGCTGTACGCAGGCGCTCCGCAACGCCACTGCTGCTAGCTGACGCAACTGCTATGGCTAATGAGATGCTCTATTTAGGTTCAACGTTTACATGCAATGTCAAAAACATAAACAGCATGTCTCATATGTCAGCCATGTGTCAAATTTTAAGGGCTTTTTTGGGAGAAAACATGTTTGTTGGTTTTATTACTGATCCAGTACTTCACAAATGATTATGCTAGATCAACTGCAGCATGATGGATGTGACATTTGAAGTCTAATCTCAAAACAAATTCACATTGAAAGTATATGTTAACTAGGGCTGCAACTAATGATTATTTTAATAATTAATTAATCTGTCGATTATTTTTTTGATTAATCAATGATTAAAAAAAAAACAAGAAAAGCATTTATTTCAAACCCTTTATTTAAAAAAGCTCATCCCTGAGCTGTTTTAATATTATTATTATTATTAATAATAATAATAATAATAATAATAATAATAATAATAATAATAATAATAATAATAATAAATAAACTAACTTAGTAGTTTTGTCCTGTTTTAAATCCAAATATCTAAATATTTTTAAATCAAGATACATACAAGACACATTAAGTAGCATTAGAAATTATGTCCTGTTTTCTGAATAAAAAAACCTTAAAATTAAGTGATTGTCTGCTTAAAACAAGCTAAATTATTTGTCAATGGGTTAGGGTTAAAAATAATCTTAATGAGATATAAGGCTCTATTTTGACGATACAGGTGAAAAGTCCAACCACAGAGTGCAAAAGCATTAGGGGCGTGTCCGAATCCACTTTTGCTATTTTAAGGACAGAAAAATCCGCTTTGCGCCACGGTGCATGGTTTACAGGGTGGAGCTTATTCTCTTAATGAGTTATAGGCGTGTTTTGAGAATAAACCAATCAGAGTCTCATCTCCCTTTCCTTTTAAAAGTCAGTTGCGTCGCAACATTATGCATTTGCTATTTACAGCTCTTTTCTTTTAAATATTTACATTTACATTTACAGTTAAACAGAGCATCTGCCGCGCGAGAATGGGAGAATGAGCCTCCTCATTCTTTACTTTCACTAACTTATACACACAGACATCCATTAGCCTATACATAATTAATTTTATTTATTAAGCGCAAAGATTGGTTTCAAAACTATTTCTAAATTCAGTTCTAATTTCCAGTAAATGAATAAATGAACAATAATAACGGAGAGTGGTCAAAAATACTGAGTTATTCCCAAATTTTTGCTTCACACATGCTATGCAATTATGGTTTAAAACCTGAAAAGTGGGCAAATCTAAGCTTGTTTTTAATAAAAACAAATATAAATATGCATAAAATAAATAATAATAATAACATTATACACAAGCAAATTTTCATGAGTAAACTAACTCTGTCTCCTCTCCACCAATCAGCTGGTGTGTGGTGTGCGGTCTGACGCAAAATGGCTGCCGTCGCGCACTGGTGGTGGATGAGAAGATTCCCACCTATGTGTAGAGCGCTTTGAGTGCCCAGACAAGCGCTACATAAATGTAAGGAGTTATTATTATTAATAAAATTATTATTTTTTTATTTACATTTATGTAAACTACAAAAAAAAATTGGTAATATTTCAATCCTTTAATTATTTTTCCTTTGTAAAGATATTTGTGTATTGCTGTACATCCTGTGTGTATTAAGCAATGTGTAAGCGAGGCGCACAACAAATCCGCTCTGCACTGGACTTTAGACCGGCTTTGATCTGGTCTATTGTGCTGTCTATTATAGTTCTTCAAAATAGCAACGCACCAGCAATGCTCCTCAACACGCCTCCTTTTTTAGAGCAGGACGCCTATAGGCGCACATATACATTCTTGTGCATTTTACAAACTCTAAATGTATTGTTTTACTACTCGTGTGTATTTACATGTCTAAAACATAAAATAAGAATAAGGTGGTAAAAACGTTGCATAACTATGATAAAATGACACTTCTCTGGATCAGCGCTAGCTAACGCACCAAAGCTCAGTTTGAATTTTGTCAAACTTGTCATGCTTGTCAAGATGGATAATGATTTAAAAACACCAGCACAAGTGACTTTACGGTCCTCACTTAAAAATGAAACAAACGTAGGATTCTTTAGAGAATTACTTAGCTGTTAAACTCCTTTCCTGCTCATCTCTGTCTATGAGGTGCCAACTCTGTATTACAGTAGTGCATGAGAGACAGTGTTCACTTAGCTCCACACTGAACTTAAGCATTTTTAAATAATCAAACAGTTCTGTATCATGCGATAAAATGAGTCGATTACCAGCGCTTTGAGTAATCGATTTGTATCAATTTAATTGATTCGTTGTTGTAGCCCTAATGTTAAAGGGTCACGAAACACCAAAACACATTTTTTGAGCTATTGACAGTCGTATATGTGTCCCACACTGCTAAAAACACTATTAGGACACCTATATTTCACTAAAAAGTGTAAATTGGTTGTTTTTGCGTTATTTCAAGCAAATTCGTACTTCCGGTTTGAAACGAATTTTTGAAGCTGCGTCACGGTCATGACATAATAGCGTTGTATTCCAGCGTGCAGACTGGACGTCTGTGCCAGAGTAGATTAATGCATGCAGAGTAGATTAATGCATGAGTAAGGCTTGGTTCAAACCAATCAGCGCGCTCTATTGTGCAACTTCATTAATATTCATTACTGTCAGAGTCTAGACATGAAGTGTTGCTTTTATAGTTTGCTGCAGTTAAGTTTTGTTTTCATTTTCTCTCTGTGAGAGCTCAGACTCACGTGTGGATTAACAGTGTATGCGACGCGCGACAACAATAACTTACGTGTCTAAGGAGGATTATTGTTTACCTGAGAGCTGTTCTCATCTGCAAACGCTGAGATCTGGATTCGCTTGTAGTCTCCTCTAAATAAAGACGCGGCTCTAGTTGCTGGTGATTGTCCTGTCTCTACAGATTTGGTAAGTGAGCGACCAGTGCTCTTTGTTTATTCAGTTCGTATTTTATTC